>NW_020538790.1:0-19629 GCF_003426905.1 Ctenocephalides felis
AAATAAGAAGATCAACTAGAATACCTGCACAGGAATCAGTTTTTCTTTTTTTTTATGAAGGATCCGATATATACTCAAATCTTTGTTTGAATCCGCACTCCTCTACGCAAGTACTTTCTGTAAGGGCACTTGGGCAAGTAATCAGGATCTGTCACAAATTTCCCAACACATCGTGTAGGCAAAGATACTCGCGGTGGAAAACATCCTTCACCAACTTGCCCTCGGAGTACTTTTATTTAGCCAGTGTGCCAACGGATGGCTGGCCCCAACCCTGTGCGAAACTAGTTTTTGTAGTGCTTCTTGTTGTATTTAAAAATACAATAAGTGCACATATGTACTTGCTTACCAAGTTGAGCATAGCATGTGCAGAAAGCGTCAACTACAGGACGATTTTCATCGAGCTACAAGAAATAAATAATTCACTTGCTAAATCCATTTCATATTTTTCTGTTTTATTTATATCCTTTTACCTGCAATTACACTTTATACGGCAACGGTGTCGAGACAAACATTTGAGGTATAAAATAACATGTAATTACATTTCTACATCCCGCTTCTCCTCATTTTTTTTCACATGGTCCGCGGCTACAAGTTTTTTTTGCTTTCCAAGCGTATTGGCACCGAAGGTGATATTTGTTTTCACAAGTTCCAAGCCAGTTCTTAAAATTATATTCATCCTGACTGTAAATATAATACATATTAATAATTGAAAACAAAATTAAAATTTTGAATTTCGTTATTCTTACCTCTTGTATTGTAAATAAATAGTAGATCTATGAAGAGCAAATGTAAGATACTACAACAAATTTCTACTAACCTAAAAATGCACGTGTCAGACCAAAACAAGTATTTGCTAGAGAAATTGAAACTCACAAATGAGTCATGTGATGATCATCCGTCATTTTTTTGGTCGTCAAGTTTCACTTAACATCCGCTAGAGAAGAGCTTGCCCGCTCCCTATTTGTTAAGAAAGGTGAGGTTGCCGTTTGCGTAAACTGCTTTTTACATATTTCACTCTTAAAGGATTTTTCATCCTTATGTATTCTCTCATGCTGCGTTAGATTTCATTTCTTTCTGAAGGTCTTGTTGCAAGCATTGCATTTATGAGAACGCTCATTTGTGTGAACCTTCTCATGTTCTATTAGGGCGATTTTTTGCCTAAATTTTTTATCAAATATACCACATTTGAACCATTTTTCGCCTTTATGAACCTCTACATGTTTTCGCACAAATTACACTTGTAGGGAAATTCATTTGAATAAATATTTTTATGCTTCATTAATGTAACATTTTGTTTGAATTTTTTATTGCATAAATCGCATTCCAATGGTCTCTCCCCAGAATGTATTCTGGAATGCTGTTTTAGGTTATGTTTTTTTGTGAATGTTTTGTTGCAAGTTAGGCATTTAAAAGGACGTTCTACGGTATGTATTTTTCGATGTTCTAAAAATGTGATTTTATTCACAAACATTTGATGGCATATACGACACTTAAAAGGTACATCAACAGCATGAGTTTTTAGATGTCTCTTTAAAAAAAAACACCCTTTCTGAAGGATTCGTAGCAAGGGTCTGGGCGTGTTTCCATACAGAATTGGCCCCACCCTGGTATTTAAATAATTTTGATGCATTTTTTAGGTATTTTTGAGAAAATTCGAAATACCAAATTTCAAATCCGTAGCTCATCATTTGGCCGAGATATCAGTGAAAACATGTGAAAATGGCCCCTTTTTTCAAACTCTGTTGAAATATGTTTGACTACTTTTATATTACATCATTCGAAAGCCTGTTATTTTACAATCGATAAAAATATATGTCAGAATCATTTCATAGCTATTTAACGCAAGTATATAAATATTAAAAATATATTAGGTATTAAAAGTATATTACAAAAAAATATATCTCTGTTGTTAAAATTATAATTATTATAGCTATCCATGGCTATCCAAATGACAACTATTATTTTTTCAGCGAATAGTAGAAAACAATTATAATTATTTTTTCTATGTAACTACTATACACTTCTGCATCATCCACAGTTTTCTCAATTTAATTCCCTTTCTATGTAAATATTTATTGTAATACTTGCAATTTTTCGATATTATGATAAAATTGTCACTAAAATGTAAAATTATTGCAATTTCAGTCAAGTCATAAATAGTGCACAAAACTAAAAAAAATAATAGTTATTTTACCTATTCTCCATACACGCACTAACAAATAATTTTTTCACATTATTTGTTATGAACAACATAGACAAGATCAGTATTAATAAAATGACGTTAACAGTTTTTCGATATCTCTCATATTTTCGACAAAAAGTGAGTTTGAAAAAAGGGGCCACTTTCACATGTTTTCACTGATATCTCGGCCAAATGATGAGCTACGGATTTGAAATTTGGTATTTCGAATTTTCTCAAAAATACCTATAAAATGGCATCAAAATTATTTAAATACCAGGTGGGGGCCAATTCTGTATGGAAACACGCCCATGCCCTTTGGCATTCAAATGGACGATCTTCACTATGGACCTTTCCGTGTTTCTGTAAAGTAACTTTCTGCGCAAATCTTTTTTGGTATACATTACATTTAAATGGTAACTCTTTCACCGTCAATCACTTTATGTCTAATTAAATTAAAGTTTGTCGTAAATTTTTTATTGTAAATTTTACATTCAAATGTACGTCGTGTACAATGCACCCTTTTGGTGTTTCTGTAATATAATTTTTTGCGAAAATGGTTTATGATGTTTTTTGAATTCTCGACATTTAACCCAAGTCATATGAATGGATAAAAAATATACTTTAAAATTTTATTAATTTTTTTTAAATATGATATAATACTAACACTTACCTTTTTGGAATTATGATGTGTTCTCCGCAAAGTACGATTCCAAAATGAACAAATTTCTTCTTGAACCATGACACTTCTATCTCGTTCAGGTTGGACATTAGAAATATATCTAATGGTGCCAAAATTTAAAATCATTGATTATATAGTTGAAGAAGGATAGATTTAAAAAGTGATTTCCAAATTTTTCCGGACACAGGCTGGGGCCTCTCCCCCAGCTTTAATAAAAAAAATCTTGTGCCCCCCTTAATATTTTTCAACGATTTCATTTTATATATACTCCACTGATATTGTCAGACTACATATTAATATGCATATTGTGTAAAAATATGCATAAGAAATAATTATTTTTTAGGAGAAGTTAATGTTTACATAAAGAAATCCGATTCGCCAATTTTGTTTTCTCGACGTTTCAAGCCATTCTGAATCGATGAGACCAACAATTGGAAAAAGTATTTTGCCGCTAATCGACGTTTTCTTAAAACGGCTTGCCCGATTTCAAATATTTAAAAACCATTCGATGCATCTCGATGAGGACTAGCGTTCGGAATTGTCAATCAAATCACAATCAAATTTGTGGGACGATCAGCCAAGCCGTTTCTTTGTAAATTTCAAAAAGTGAAAAAATGTTAGAATTTAGATTTGGTATATTTATATAAATGAACTATCAATTTCATCTAGAATTTATTAAAGTTTGCAAATGTGAGTAATAATTTAGTGAAATGATACGATTATAGTTTGCCTGTATCGATTAAGCGTCTCCAGAATGATGCTTCGCTCCGGTCGGCGCGTCCCTCCGTAATCAAAATGGCCGCTCTCCAAAATTTCTTCAAAATATCGCCAAGATTATGCTGATTACCGAGTCGTTGAATCTTCGTATTCTGCGTATATTATTTCCACTGGCCTATTTTACTTGTTTAAGGTTAGATTCTATCGACTGCCACTATTGTTGTGCCATTAGCGTGGAAATTTATAAATATATACATATGATTCAGAATATTAGAAACACTTGGTAATTTTTGTAACATAGTTTATTCATAGAAAAATATAGTATTGAATTTAGAAAATAATAGTTCTTGTATACGAAGTGTGTATTATGGCGGTTCAAAATCAGAGAGAGCATTGCCGGCTTCTCCTTCCCAAAGCCTCGCGTCCTGGGTTTCCATAGCAATCATGTTTGTCCTTTCCAAAGCCTCACGTACTGGGTTGCCAGAGTAATGACATCTGGCCTTTCGAACTTCAGGACGGTGAACATAAGTGTCAGATGGCACAACACTGGAAACGTGTGAAACAAAATAATTTTGAAGAATACTCATAATGTTGCTCCTCCATCCATGCTTGTATACCAATTTCAGCATGAGACTTATGTTCAACAGTTTCTTCGGTGCCTTCCATAGCATCGTCAGACATTTCCTTCAACCTAGACAAGGTTTGTCTTTTATAAGACTCAAACCTACAAATGGATTATTAATAGCAATTTATACATAAAAATGTAATTATTCAAGCAAACATAGATTTACCTTAGTAGAGTCTCTGCTTCAAATTTTGAATTTTCAGTACAAAATTCAATTGATGGTGCATAAGCTGGATGTAAAATCAGGGATGAAGCTTGTCTGCCCACAAAATGTAATTCGCATACAGAATGAGTACATACTTCACTGAATCTATCTAACGAAGCCACTTGTCTCTTCGTGAATTTTTTTCGGAATTCTGAAAAATTTCACTTTCTTATACACTTGCTTTCTCCCCTTATTGTACGCGCATGATTTCACGATACAGATACGCACCATTATTATTAGAATAAAAAGAATTTTCAATTATTTGACAATACCTTCTAATCTAAACTTCTTTGACTAGCACATGAGAGCAAATGAAACCTATCAAAATATCAAATGATATGTCTGTCTTTTTGGCCACCATGAGAAGTCACGGCGTACTCACTGACATTTTTATGAGCTTGCCCGTTCCCTATTGTGTTACCTGGCTATTAATATATCATCATGCCGTATTAAGTAACGTGTTATATAACATTGTTAAGTTGCGGTAACTTACGGCAATGTACCTATGCGATATGAATCAGCACTTTTTGCAATGCTTTCAATTTATGCGTACATAAGTAATTTTTTTCTAAAAAAGAAAGAAAAAAAATAAAATTGTTCTGAAAATACAGACATTGTTTCCGACATACGCTTTTGGAATAAACAGCAGAATGTGAGCCATAAGCAATTGAATACTTTGCTTACATTTATTTATTTACAAATATATTTACATAAAGCTATAAGAACTATTAGTTCCAAAAATACAAATTACTGCTGCAGTAAAGGAATAGCCACATAATTGGATGCAGTTGCATATGGCAGAGTTACACATTTTTGTTTTATTTCCTTCACAGATATTGTCACATCATTCATAATTTTTGGGTCAAAAACATGAATATTGAATAGTTTCGAGTCGAATGGTTTTAAAAATAATGGTTTTGTCATCGTCGCTTCCGAACACAATATTTTATCAACACCACAAATTTTATTTATTAAAACTATTTTATTCTCGGTTGTTAAACAACAGTTATTTGAAGCTATATTACTTATAGAAAAAAATTTAAATTCAATCTTCTCTGTTTGTGATGTTTTTGTCCGGTGTATTATTGGAAAACTCTTGATTTGAATAAATTCACTTCTGGTTTTAATAGTTGTTTCTTCCCACATTTTGTTTACTAATTGTTGCAAGGGCTTGGGTGAACATAGAATCTTATTTTTCACACTTCTGAAATAATTTTCAAATGGAAAACAACTAAATTTGTCTAATGAACAACCAAACTTCTTGATTTCATCAGCTAAATGGATTATAATATGAACATTGAATGTTAATCTATCTGATTGATATAAATCAGAATAATTAATAACAAAAAATTTTAAAAAGTCCCCTGCCAAACTATTCCAGTTGAGACATGCCCCTAGATTACATAGAACTCTAATGCCTAAACTAAAATGCAGAAAATTTAAAAACAATTAGTTACTTAATACAGGTCTTAAAACTACTAATCCAGAATACAACAAAAATTGTCGAATACAGACAAGTGGCCTTCTAATGTTTGTGATTTTCTAGTCTTTTAGGCAATCTGGAAAATTCCGAAGGGAGCAACTTTCTATGCTTTATTATATAATTGTTCATATTCCTTTTTTGTTCTTCAGTAAAGAGAATATCTCTAGATCCGCACATCCAGAGAGCAATTAGGCGCTTTGTCACCCCCAACACACCATGTGCGTATAATCCAATGGAACTTGGGAAACCATACCGATTTCCAAATCCTCTAGAATAGATACACCAGTATGGTGCTCTGAGTGCTGTTTTGATTTAAATGATTGATCCGTTCTCAGCATGGCATCAGTTTCCGTTAAAACTACGTGTTTTTCAAAATCGCCTTCTTGAATGCACTTCGGCCAACTACAATATTCAGCATGACCTTTTATATAAGTTATAAAAGCTCGAGCCGGTCTATCACTTACCATTTTTGATATTAATACATTACACTTTTTTCTCTTAAATACAACACCATGCTTCAAAATTGTCATCTCATTCACAAATTGGCTCAGGTAGATATTGGCATCAGCTGGCTTTCCATTGCCATGATGTACACCAGCCATAAATGGCTCGACTTTCTCATAAATATCTAACATTAATATAATAGGCCAAAAACTGCTATTTGAGCTGTTTGATAATGACATTCCATCACAATTTATTTGTAGAAAAATGTTATCTAGACATTCTAAAAAATGTTTTTTCATCGAGCCAAAAATTCCATTTTCCATACCAAAATTCATATATCATCCGCTATTCATTTTTTGTATAGCTTGTGTTGCATTTTTTGGTGCTCCCAATAATGTTTGAGCACCCACAGGCAGGTCCTTGTGACCATGCTTAACCAAAATTTTTAAAAGTGTACTTACAGTATTCAAAGTCAAATTGTTTCTCTTTGCCAAGATATATATTCCGCTAAAGAATATGGGCAGTATCATAGAGGCCAAAAAAATTATCTGAAATGGCATTATTTTCTAAAGATCGTATATTTTCGGCTAAGGCTATGGATAGTAACACCAATCTCTTGATAAACAAAAATATCTGAAGTGGCATTATTTTCAAAATGCTAATGTACTAGAACCTTCATAAGTACTTCTACTGTTCTCCATATAATTATTACTTCTTACTTCTTGTCCGGAAGATTTAGTTTCATTTCGATTTAGATTTATATTACTTTAAATATGTTTTTTGGTTTGAGCAACAATCTGGCGTATTCTTCGTGGCGTCAAATCTTGTATTTTTTCGCCTCTTTATGTTGAACTCCATTTTTATTTTCTCACGTTATAAAATAGGACGTTAATTTAATACGTGTGTTAATGTTTTAAAATATGTATTTATTTTAATTTTTGTGTGGTTAGTCATGTCGCCAGCCTCTGTCATAGTTTAGTAATATTTGGCATCATGGTAACACTACAACCTAAGGTTGGTAGACATGCACCAACATAAGCAAGTTCACGCCAAAACAACACGTGTTTTAAGCAGTGTGAACAATTCATTATCTGTGGCGCATCCCGGAGTGAAGGTTAGTTCGATTTATTTATCGTGTGCAGTTATTGTGAGTTTAATTTAACACTATGAATCGTCAGTTGGGGTAAGTTCATTGAAAATTTTGTGTTTCAAGAACATATAATATTAGATACGTATGCTTTCACTGTTTTATTTGTAGAACAAAACCATTTGCTGTCATTGTTGACAAATCCCCTTCTTCCCGGAGATTCCGAGTAATTGGTTGATTATTAACAATGATGGTTCGTACAGCAAGTGCTGGTGGCCTTTCAGAAAAAACACTACTGGTCTAATGTGTAGAAACGTGTAGAGCCACAAGATACATGGAATCAAGTATCTATGAAATTAGTTGGGTTTGATGGTGACAATATTATTTACTAACAAAAAAATTTACCAACTGTAAGAGTAAAAGCAATCATCTTCTTTAAATGAAACCTCTTAATACTTTTAGACAGCTATGAGTCAGCACGCAACCATGCTGGTGATGAGGATTACACCTCAACAGAGGAGCTGCTGGGTAAGGGCATGAGGAATAAAGCGGGCGATTCATCAGCATTGATCGAGTCAAGGATTGAGGCCATAACAGGTAAAATTGTAGTGCATTAGACTTACTCACTTCTTACGTGTTACAAGTGTTATTTGCTTTTATTGTAGTACCGATGTTAATCAGAGAGAAGAGGAGGTATTCAGAGGGTCAGGAGGTTGAATGTTGAATCACAAATAATGATTTTAGTTTTTATCAAATGTATTTTTCAAATTTAATAGTAATTTTTGTTTTTATTGCAGATCTTCAAGCTTATAAAAAAAGGAGGCGGAGATAGAGGATGTGTTTGAGGAAGAAGATGTTGGTGCTGTTAAAATTACTTGAATACTGGAACCTAATGATTTTTATATATGAAATTATTTGAAGAGAAAAAATTAAATTTTATAAACGATTTTTTTTAAATTACAGGCTGATTTCGTTCTCAGGCAGATGAATTAGTCATATGATATTCATGGCTAGGAAGAAAAAATAATTTGCCGATGCATAGGCTAAAAATTATTAATATCGCCAAAGGTAATATATGCAGTACAACATCTTAAGTAAACGATGTAACGCACCTTGTAACGCACTTGATGCGGAAATAGTAATCTTCAGCAATGCATTTGATGTAACAGGTAACAGATGTTATATAACTGCAATCTAACGGCAATGTAAAATTGTTTAGAGGGATAGTAATCGCAAAAAAATCGAAAATGAAAATTTTTATATATCTTTACGTTGCAAAGGTTTCCGAATATTTTGGCATACCATAGAAAAAATGGATGTATGTGTAACACCGATCAACCGATTTGAATAATTCAAAAAACATTCGATTCGTATCGATAAGGAGACGTGCTGATTTGATTTTGGCAAAGGCAGGTCTAGCTGTTCCGAAGATACGGGTCAAAATGTGCCAAAATCGGTAACTCAGTTTTTAAGACAACGGAGCGTCCGATTTTAATAATATTATGACAATTGTGATTGCTGATAACTTTGTAAAAAATGATGTTACTTAAATTTTCCATGTGAAATAAATGTACATAAAATCGAATCCACCTGTTAAAATCGGCAATAAGGCCTATATTAGGCACGTAACATATGGCATATGACATTTGATCAATCGGCAGTTCATGTTGTGTAATGTCTATGCAATAGACGCAGAACAAATGATCAACAACGCCAACAGGTACATACAGGAGCATATTCGTAGTTTCAATACACCCGTTGTTCATGATGTTGCTGGAATCATGATTCATGGTTGACAGTTGCACGAGAAATTGTGATTTGTAGAAGAAATAATAATCTTTCTTCTAATCTCGTTCCTTGATAACACAAATCGTTTATATGAATATTAAATTATTGAATAAATTAAATTAAATTATAATTAAATTAAATTACATTATTGAACGTAATGAATTTAAATTAATTTTTATGAACAAATATTACAGGAGCCGAAACAAACAAAAACGTTAGCTCAAAAGATTATTATACGTACCGATTAAATATGCGAACTGTTACGAATTCATCTACTTTGGCAAGTATTCCACTACCCAGGATAGTACATATTACCAGGTTTCCTCCTCAAATACCATTTAATTTCGGCCCAAATCAAGCAAGAAATGATCTGCACATGCCAGGTAATTTATTAGCATCCTTGAACCCTGAATTCTATCCACTACCGCCTCAACGTTACTTGGGTCCTATGCATCCCAACCCACTAAGGAGGATAAATGCACTACCTAGATTTTGGGATCCATATTTCTGGCAATTATATCGAGCCGAATAGGTTTCTTCGAGGAAATAGAGGAAGATATGTCAACGTCCCAGAACCGGTGACGCTTGATATAGTAAGTATTAATAGAGAAACATATAGTTAGTATAATTTTATTGGCGAGGAACCACTTTTCATAATTTATTCTTTCATTCATAACTTTTATGTCTTTGCTTGCAACTGTCCGTTCCGTATCATCTGCAAACGTGAGTTGAATAGTAACGGACCTAAAATACTACCTTGAATAATTTCAATATCTGGTACTGCTTCTGCAATACTAAGTTTATATTGTCGACGAATTGTTGACGATTTGTGAAGTAGGATTGCATCAGGGTTATTGGGATACCTCTCACTCCGTAATATTCAAGTTTTTTTAGAAGTATATTGTGCGATACGCAGTCGAATGCATTACTGAGGTCACAGAACAGCACACCGCAATGTTTATGATTGTTTAAAGAATCTTGTATAAAATTCAGAAAGTGTACTATGACATCGAACGTATTCACCCCCTTTCTAAACGCAAATTGACTATTGCTTGAATAGTTATTGGCTGCAAAGAAATTTTTCTAATTTAGAAAACTCGGGCAGTATGGCGATTTGCCGATAATTAGATGCATCTTGGCGGTCTCCGGATTTATACAGTGGAATGATCCTCGCCAGCTTCATTTTATCAGAAAACGTCTTGTAGTGAATACATTGTTTACGATTTCACAGAGTCCCGATGCTTAATACTCGGCACCTGGACTGATCATTTTGGCGTTAAATCCAAAATCATCAACTGATGTCTTATATTTCTTCCGTTCAATCGCTGTGACAATTTCTCTGGAGATGTTGGCCTCAGGAAAATACTTTGCCCATTGACATGTACCTTAGCTAAATAAGTTTCAGGCCTAGTCGCTGCGTCGAGCAAGTTCTTAGTTAGATCGACACAGCTACATTCCTAATAAAATGGTTAAATTCCTTTGCTGCTGGCGTTCCAATTCCAATATTATTTGAATATTTTTGACCTGTTCCTTGTTTTAAAGAAAATATTAAGAAATATATTGAATTTTTCTTGCTATCTTCACTCTGATTCAGGCAATCCCAGTTAATTTGAGATAGTTCCGTTTTGAAATGTTCCATATTTATTTCATTGATTTTCCTTGATATGCGAAAGTTTGCGTTGGTAGAAGAAATTTTGATATTCATGATTAATGAATATGCTTCATGGTCGGATAAAGAACATGATAGAGTATCAATTATGAATTGGTCTGATTGTAAGTTTGTAAATGTATTATCCATACAAGTTTTAGAGCTCATGTTGACATGGGTTGGTTTCATCAATCTATGTTCTAGTCCGAAAGTGGAAGAAGAATTAATTAGGGCATTTTTATCATTAGAATCTACTAAAAAATCCACATTCAGGATACCGCATATGATGATATTAGTTTTTGAGTCAAATTTGTTAAATATGAGCGTTAATTTCTTCAGATTTGAATTCAAAGTCGAATTTAGCAACCTGTAAATAACAATAATAATAGTTTTGCAGAATTAAATGACATTGCTTGCAAGCTCAGCATATTGCACTGCAATGTCATTTAATTCTGCGCAGTCAAGGTGATTTCGGCAAAATATTGCAACTTCGCCATGTATGTGTTCACTACGGCAATTACTGCTAATCAGCCAAAAGTCACGAATATTAAATAAATCCATTTGTTTGTCATTTAACCAGAGTTCTGTCAGACAAAGTAGGTCAATATTATTTAAAAAACAGCTGATTTATTTGATAAACATTAAATGTTCAGACAAAGTATATTTATATTATCTACTTGCCGTTGCTTGGTTGCTTTTGGAGTCTGAATAAAAAACGATCCACGCATACTCCTTGAAGCCGTATTTCCGGCGATTTAATTTTTTCTAATTCTGTATCCAGAACTGATACATTGAATGATGAATATACTTTTGGATGTTCGAATGCAATTTTTTCTCATGTTACATCTTCGAAATTTTTATCCAGCAGGTAATTTTTTAGTTGTTCTTCTGTTGTTTCTGGCGCGAGTCGAAACACATGCAGATGTGCTTGCTTCACCACATCTTTTATCAAGGCATTTGCATTTGTACCTTCGATAGTTTTGGCCTTTCTCTTTGTCGATTTCTTTCTTTGGACCAAGATTCAATTTGGTTCATCTGTTACATTCTTAGTGTCTCAGCGTTAGATGGTAAAGCAGTAGATGCCACGGCATTGCGGAACGTTTTAATTTTCCGCTCTTCCAGTTTTTTTAGCGCCGTTGCTACTGCAACAGTAACCTGTTCATTTGAGATTTTGCTGGCATTCGATTTCTTCTAATTCAAATGTTTTTTGAATTATTCAAATCGGACACTCCGTTATCCTAAAAACTGAGTTACCGTTTGGGCACTTTTTGCCCCGTATCTTCGAAACGGCTAGACCTGCCTATGCCAAAAACTAATCAGCACGTCTCCTTATCAATACGAATCGAATGTTTTTTGAATTATTCAAATCGGTTGATCCATGTTCCCGAAATCGTCGACGAAAATTTGTAGTCGCACACACGCACACAAACACACACATACATCCATTTTTTCTAATGTATGCCAAGATATTCAGAAACCTTTGAAACGTAAAGATATATACAAATTTTCATTTTCGATTTTTTTTTTTGCGATTACTATAACTTGCCCTACGGGAAGTTAATTTATTGATTTTAACATTTCAGAAGTATTGAATGAGGCATATAATATCAGAAATTTCTATGCCAGAAGATATTTTTAATGCTATAATATTCTAGATACTTAAAAAAAAACGAACATAATTTTATAGCTACGTAAATGTGATTATTTTAAATAAATATTTATATATATATATATATATATATATATATATATATATATAGGAATAAAAAACTAAATTTATTGACTGTCTAATTTATTTTTTAATGTATCATTAAGAATTTTCAATTGATCGGCTATGCAAATTGTGGGTTGCTGATTAAAAAATCTATATATATTTCGTAATGCGCCGTATTAGTTTTTTTTGCTCTTTTCATTTGCGCAGCACTGGCCATTTTGTATGTAAAATATATTTTATATATATATATTCAAAATTGAAAAAAAAAACGTTCGCGTCAGCACCGTAGAGATAGATTATTGCCGATTTCAGGAGTACAAACACAGAGAGCCAACCTCAAAAAAGCCAAAAACTTTGTTAGCTCATGTTACGCCATAACACGATTTATTCTCATAAAATAGGTGCGCCGAGAATAACTAATCTAGCTACCATGGAAGTGCGGTAACAGAGCGTAGCCATGATGCTTGTAACATTACAATTAAATATTATTTACAATAACAATGAAGTTAAAATTTTTTAATAATATTAACAGTATTACAATATTTACAAATTGTTCAAATTTTTCAAATAATTTTATATTTTTTACGAAATATTCCATCATAAAGTACTCTGTATACTACTGTAACATTCGTACTTTTTTATTTTCATATTAATGACCACAATTTCAAAATTATTGTTATATAAAATATATGTGATACCTGTAACATTACAATACCAAGTATATGATGAAGTTGAATTTGGCGCCGTTGACATTTCGCCTCCGTTGGCCGACCTGCGTCTCGTCTAGTAAGTGAGTCTATTCATCTTACTCTGTGGTCGTGCTTATTGTTAGCTCAAGTCACAAGTCACGTTAGTCGTGCGTCGTGCATCTATTGTAATTTGTGAAGCAGGAAAGTGATTCAGCGAATGTAAATGCAAAAGTAGAAACCGAGTACAGAGAAATCAGTTAAATAGTGATATTAATTGTGTTAAATAGAGTTTAATTTGTGCTTCGCATTAGTTTTGGTGTTTAGTTCGAATTTGGTTAAATTCAGTGCTTCAGTGGACGATGATTGATCCAATTGGGCGATAAAATTATTTGCAGGCATTTTGTTAGTATTATAATTGATTGATAATTTTGCTTGTTGATTTAACACGCGAAAATAGCAAAACATTTGACAACATTTTATTCTGCATTGGCTTTGATTTTATATGTGAAATGAGCATTAATAACGCTCGTGTTTCTTTATGTTTGATGTTTTAAAATACGCTATTGATTTAATTTTAAACTAAATGTTCGTCCTATTTATGATGATCTGTTGTTTATCGATATTGTATCAATTTCAGAGAAAGGTTATGGTTGATGCAGCTGTTATTTTTATTTTCATTTTTATTTATTTTCTTTTTTGAGACTGCTTCAAAATAATATTTTTATTACTATATATGAATTATTATAATATTTTGTAATTTCAGATTGGGGTGAAGAAATACTGTTGAACTTTATGGAGGGCTATGTGAATGTTTCAATGAATCATCTTATATTCAAGAGCTATATGAGGTGACTTGAGAAAAAGATCTTGACAAGTAAGTACATCCATGTTTTTTCTTGCGATGATATAATCCTGATTAGCACGATTACATATACCATGTTCTACGAAACATTTTGAGACACATGTTGACAGTAGTCGATTAATGAAATTCAACTTTTGTACCGTATCCTTTTCCAACAGTTCATGCTTAACCCATTTGCATCACACAAGTAAATGAAAAATTAGTTATCAGCAAATGTTTTTTTGATTACACGGTGCTTATAATGCCAACAGGCATGGATGCGCTCGATTTAATCAAATAGTCTATACAAGTGCCTCTTACATATGAAAACTAATCTTACATAGTTTATATTGCAAGAACTATTGCATTTTTTTTTTCTTAATAATCACATATGGTGCCAAGGCATCACTTGTTGGTTATGCAATCCATTCTATATTGGAACTGATTTCTATAATAGATCAGACTTTCTTTTCAAAACTCTACTTTCAAAATGCATATTGGTATTCATTTCTAATTCTTTCCAATAACAGTAAAACCAAGTATTTGTTCTTTGCAGTAAGCTTTTTTTTATAATAGTTCTCAAATGACTTAGTATCATCTACTTTCTGAAACTCATTCAAATGTGTATTTATATTATGCCAGGTATTTTCCTGATCATATTTAATGCTGAATTCTTCCAGCTCTTGGTTATGTGGCAGATGCATAAAAGTTTATGCCGCCACACACCCGTGACAGATGGCCATGTGTCGAAATATGCTGGAGCATCTTCTGTCTTGAAAGTCCATGTTTAAATTATGTCTATATGAATGTCTTATAATTTTATAACTATTTTAATTTTTTCATTGCAAATTGGAATATTGGAAAAAGTTCTTTCTATGCATTAGAAGGCCTATTTGGATGATGATCCGAATCCTCTAACCACTTCGATCGGACACCATCGATCATTGGTGTGGCAGAAGACAGTATATCGAATGACTTGTAACGGATAACACATAGTGCTAATTTAGGTTTCCATATTTAAATTTGAAATTATAACACACTGATGACCTCAAGTGACCATTTGTCTGCTCAGAGTGTTTTGTATTCATTTTTGACACATCCTATTTATTTCAAAAGCTGTGCTGTAGAAATACTTATTGGTTTAATGTGAATAATGTGTTACCACAACATTTTCTGAATTATATTATTATTGCATTTAAATTATTCACATTGAGATCCAAAATTTGGAATACATCGAAGGGGATATTTTTGTCTAATAACTTATTGCGAGTTTAAATAATAATAATAAATCAATAAGACAGATTTTGGAAATCGTATTCATAAAAATTTCAATTATATGTTCAAACAAATACAAGATCTTCGGAAACAGAATTGTTTGAAAATTGCTTATAAAGCTCGCATTATGACATGTGACATTAACATAAGTACAGTTTAATTAGATATGGAAGTAATCATTACAAATATTTACAGTACAATCTATTTGCAATACAAATTCAACATTACAATATTAGAATGGGTTTTGTAGTTATATGATCCACGACATTTATATTTTTAGGGTTTGACAAATGTCACAGTTCACAGAAGTATGGAAAGTACCAGCAGTACAAACTTGCATTATGTTGCATGATTTCATATATATATATATATATATATATATATATATATATATATATATATATATATATAAAATTAATAATACACATCTCACAAAAATACCGTTCACTGGCATGCCTCAGTCAGCTTTTTGTAGACTCTGAGATGGCAAACTTAGTCTCATTGGGTAAATTCTTTAGAACAGTTTCTGAAATTTTTTATATGTAAGCTTTATTCATAATTTACAAGATATCATAAACATAAGAATTATAAATTACCAGTGATGACTTCGCACAGCACAAGCTCAAAATACTTGTGTTTTCCTTTACCACCTGCCCAGCTAAACTCTCTAGCCAAGCCATCATCAAATATTAATTTCAACAACTGTACTGTGACAGGTTTAGCATTTTTTTCCACTTGTCCTAGCCAAATACAAATTCTAAAAATAAAGTTAGTTTATAATAAAGCTAACTAGTAAAAATAAATTTACGTGAACTTGTGATTACCAGTTGTTTTCACATCCTTGTTTCTTAGACTATCCTCCACATGTTGAAGTTCGTCCATTGAAGATAGTGGAAACATTTTTAAAACTTCTTTGATCTGGCCTATGTCACTACTCATGACAGCCTTAGGAGACTGGTACAAATCCATTCTCAACATCATTTCCTTCATGTACTCCACAATGCCCTCCATGGTTAATTGCATCTTAGTTATCTCCCTTACAAAAATTTCTTCGCCAATTGAATCTAGCAGGGTAGAAATGCCAGCATTATAAAATACATATTTGTACTAGTAACATAATATTTGAAATACCATGCAGTATACAAAAAGCGTTACGTACAATTGTTATATTCGTTCCTTCTAATTTGTCTGCTGCTGTCTGCTTTTGTAAAAGATGGCACAGGTGGTAGATAAGCTAGCAGGGTAAAAATATCGGAATTAAAAAAAAATATTTGCACTTAACTTAACATTTCAAATACCATGCAGTATACAAAAAGCTTTAATTACCATTGTTAAAATCTTGACCCTTTTTGCTTCGGCCTGCTTTCGAAACAGATGGAGACGCTGGCGGTAAATAAGCTAGCATGGTAGAAATGTCAGCATTATAAGAAATATATTTCAAATACCACGCAGTATACAAAAAACAAAATTACCATTGTTAATATCTGTTCCGCTGCAGCTTGCTTGCGAAACAAAACAAGGAACAGGTGGTGGTGCTGGTAAAGTACAAACATCTGAAGATGAGTGTAATACCTTCGCCCTATCTCTCCTCTGCTGAGTTGTTTCGTACTCAGAACCAACATCTGAATGCATTACAGGTTCCTTTTGCCACTTTCTAGCTTTTGCATAATCATCTATATAAATTATTTATGAATATGTAATACTCAATTGATCATTGCATATGATTATTTAAAATGTTAATTTGAACTCACCACTAGAGTCACTATTTTTTTTAAATGGATAAAATGGGGCAGTGCTCCTAACCTCCACAATTTTTTCCACAGCCTTATCAAAAGCAAGATCAGACTTGAAGCGCGGCCAGAGAGCCGTATTATTTGAAAAATTAATCCAATTCCGCGGTATTTTACTCAGGCCATCCTCAAATTCTACCACGTGGTATTTCTTGCTTTCGTAATTAGCTAAAATAAAGCATGGAACATTAATATAGTATATATATATATATATATATATATATATATATATATATATATATATGATATATTTATGGTGTATATATATATATATATATATATATATATATATATATATATAAAAGATTTGGTCATATATATTATATAATACACAGTAATTGGTACTTACAATTCATTATTAACTCGTCGAGTTGTAACTATAACTTTTCAAGCGCGGATCAAGGAAGAAATGAAAATATAAACTTAACCTACTAGACCTATTTGATTATCTAAATTCTTAGTAAATAATATTCTCACCGCAAAACCCAATAAAGGTAATGGGTGTTTTCATCCAAGTGGAGTAATCTGGCTCCACGCGCCTTATAATTAATCCTGTTGGATTTTTGCATGCTGTTGGCCACGTTACAATTATCACGTTACATTACAATATCGTTGAATCACGAAATATATTATTAACTTACCCCAGGAGATCCATAGCGTTTATATTAAAACTCAACAAATCACAACTATAAATGACATCAAAACTCACTAACGCTAACCTCAATAAGAACACTTTGGACACTGCAGGAAGAATAGAATGAGGCTTTATTTTCATTGCTTAAAGCACGTGTTGTTTTGACATGAACTTGTCTATGATGGCACAGACTCACCAACCATAGATAATACACATTTATTAAATAAATTATAATTGACGACGGCGTCTTGAACTAATCAAACAAATAAGAAATTATACTTTAGAAGGTTAATTCACTATATTAAATTAACATCGTGTGAAATATTTTATGAAGGGAGAAGATGATATATCTATATTATCTAGTATGTGTATGCATTTTAAAATTGAGGATGAATGAGTATCTTCGGCAATTGCAAAGTCTATAGCGTCATTTAAATTATCAAACCTTTCAGTCCATTAAGAAAAGTTCTTAGAGCCATTTCATTTAAACATTTTGCAAATTATCCGCGAGTATCTGTTCGTGTGTATCACAATCTTTATCATAAATTCTATACAATAATTTATTAATTCTTTCACTAAAAGATTTTACAGATTCATTAGATTTTTGTTAATAATTTACTAACTCTCCAAGAAGAATTGATACAGAAGTTTTTTCGGTTTCGGAAAAATGATTTTAATGAGTCTCAGCAAGAAATTTTGTTACGGGTTATTTTTATAAGTACATGAGGTGGAAATTTATCTATTATGGTTAAGTAGTTTTTTAAGGCCTGAGTCCCCGTTCTGAAATTCAAAATCTTCCATTTGTTATTATTTTTTTTATTAGTTTAATTGTTGATTTTTATAGATTTAATCGATGAGCACTTTATTTTGTATTACTTGATGATTCAAGAGTTTGAATATTTTTCACACACTTAATGTTTAATTAATTTATTTATTTATATTTGTACTCTTATCACGAAGTTGGATTCGGTTAAGCTGCCAGCAAATGAAGGGACGTTAGTAATGGGTTTACTAAATTAATTATAATGTTGCCAATTTTAATTATTTGAATGCTTTTTATTACTCAAGTTCTGGATTAATACTGGATAACTGAAAATTGGAACACTTCATAGTTCTTCGACAGTGTATGAAATGAAAGAATCACTTTTGATATACTGAATTATTTCGTGCTCTGGTTTACACTTTATAAATATTTTTGATGATACTTCGTTAACAGTTCAGGACAAAATAACTTACATTTTTAAAATATTTCTCAGTATTTTTAGTTTCATGATAGCTCGCCGAGGGTCCATGAGCTATCATACCCTTTTATTAAGGGTCGTCTTGCAGATGTGTAAAATATTCGAACTCACGAATTTACTTATGACTAAACAAAGTTTAAAATATTTAATGTTTTTAAAAATTAAAAAAAAAAACATAATTTTATATATATATATATACATGATTAATTTCTTGGAGGGCGTAAAATCAAGTGAAACTAGTGGAGTGGGTGGCATCGTGCCTTGAGGCAAATTGCTGGAACTTCCCGTACCGTAACTAAATGTTCGAGGAATACTGAATGTTTTCAAATAGATTATTATAATATTGTAACATTGTCTAATATTTATAAGAATTATATAAACTGAATTGCAAGTTGAAATTATTGTTTCAACAAAAAAACTAAAAAAAAAATGAAAAAAATTTTTTTTTCCCAAATCAATTATTTTGTTAAGACAAGCAGAAAGTTTTTTGAATCATTCAAATCGGACGCTTAGTTCTCTCAAAAACTGCCATTTTTACATATTTAGCTCCGTATCTTCGAAATGGCTGGGCCTGCCTTTGCCAAAAA
>NW_020538791.1:0-36432 GCF_003426905.1 Ctenocephalides felis
TTATATCATTTGAACTGATTAAATTTTAAGAAAGGTAGGTCAAGCGGAGGAAAGAAAAGCCATTTGGCGCACAAAAATGATCATTAGAAATATGCACGTCAAATTATCAGATATTTTATAAAAAAAATTTGTAATAAGCACAAATTTACATTTATAGTTTACATTTCTATGCGTTTCGTACCAATGTATAACCGTTAGACCGCAACGCGATACTTACGCGCTTCGATATTTCGTCTCTAAGCTGGTAACGAAGCGTGATTGCTATGAAAAAAGTTGAAATTTTCAAAAAATTTCAAAGTATAAATAAATATTTAAATTTAGAAAAAGTCATTTTTTTCAAAGTTTTCAAAAAATTTAAAAAGCTTTTAAATTACGGCACGAAAAGTTTCCGCAATTTGCCTTAAAAAAATGGGGGCCTCGCAAACGAATTTCGTCGACGCCGACGCTTGGTCTAGCACTCTTACAAACAGTCACGGCCGGCTATAACACTACCAGCGCCCTGGGCGAGATTTCTACGGCGCCCTCCATCTGCAATTCAAACCCGTTCGGAAAAAAGAAAAACATCTAATGAAATAACCGTTTTTATTAAAGAAATAATTTTTTATTATAAAAGATAACCATTTATTACATAAACACTAATAGAATTTTACTTTTTGGCCTTTCTATCAGCGAACTCTTTTATAAGGTTGTCGAAGTCGATGTTTTCAGCAATTTCGTTTTTAATTGACAAAGTTGCTAAGTTTGTCAATCTAGATTGAGAAATCGCTGATCGAAGATAGGTTTTTATCGGCTTCAGTTTTGAAAAGCTCCCCACTAGCAACCGTTACAGGTATAGTTAAAAAATTCGCAATGCTATCCATACATTTAAATACAGTTCTTGTAAGTTGAAATCGTTGATGAAATTTAAAACAAAAATGGGAGTAACCACATTTTGATCAGGTAAAAAGTATGCCAGACTTCTAAGTTCATCACACAACAACAGCCATCTATGTCTGATTTAGAGTCTTTAGTTAATTTTAATTGGAGATCACTACAGAGCTTGAGAAGGTCGTGTTTTTCTGGAATCTGTTTAATATTGTACAAAAAAGATTCCCAGTACTCATTTAACTGTTCGAACCTTTCATTGATTGAAATAATAGTGTCCAAAAGACATTGGAAAAATTCAACCTCAATTTTTTTTTCTGGAGAAGTTACAGGGTTATCGCGTGCAATTCCACCAGCTTGACGCGTAATACGTCGAATTCTCTTGTTATAGCTCGAAATTCAGGTAAACAACTCCTTCGCAGTTGAAATAGCGCTTTTAAAGCCCGTATTTCTGCAGTCTTCCAAAAAATTGTAGCATTTGTGTACATTTACAAGATCCATATCTGTTGACTGTAGAGATTTACTTACAACATTTATTTGATGAAGTATGTCATACCAAACAACCAATGAAACTATGAAGCTGAAATCTTTTAGCTGTTCGGCTAGAGTAGTAGCCTCATAAGATACTTGAACATCAGTTTTCTGAGTTTCAAGAGCCAAAGTAATCAAAGCATCATGGATATTCTTGCTTCCCAACGAGTGTCACTGTGTTTTTTTATAGTATTAGTCCCAAGTAATCGGTTAGAATTTTCCATCGATGAACAGAAGTTGAGTCGTCTGAAATATCACCCTTCATAGCTAATCGCAAGTGCTCCTGCATGACTAGATCAAATTTATCTAGTAGTTGTACTAAGCCTAAGAACTTTCCGTTATTTGGCGTATGTAGTTTGTCAGAAGTACCTCTGAACGCCATATTTTTTTCGGCTAAATAAAGTGTCATATGCATCATACTAGACAAAACATTATTCCATCTTTTAGTTTCCTTTCTAATCAAGTGTTGCTCTTGGCAGTCTATTGTTTTTCCTATTTTTAATCTTAGTTCAGCTTCATTCCATGAAAGGTAAAACTTCTTATGAAAAGTACTATTTTCATGATTTTTTAATATTTTAGACAAGTATTTCCAGTTGTTATACCCTTCAGATGCTAAGTTCGACGTTCAGCTACTATCAAATAGTCTACAACAAATATAATAATCGATCCTTAGAAACGGAGTAAATTAACCAACGGCGCTGAATTGTTTCATTGTTTGCAAGAATTTTTGTGAAATGAGAATTAGAGAAATGTTGGCCTGTATCATTCTTCGGATAATTATCAATGTGAGTTTGCACTGGGCCACTAGTAATTATGTGATCAATGATTTTGCCAAGTTCGCTGGCCAATGCGAATGAGCTGAGTTTGTTACGCTTCGCTACAATAACGCTAGCTCTTTTTTAACCAAAGCGTTAAAAGGAGATAGACAATGTGTTTTGACGACAGACAAAAAAAAAACCGCTTAATTTAGGGAATTTACGGCTAAGCAGACCTCGAACTATGAGCATCAGCTGGGGGGCGTCCGCGGCGCCCGCGCTCTACCTAAAGCCGGCACTGCAAACAGTCTCAAAAAATAAACTCTTTTCGGTATGAAGAACACTTCACGCTTGTTTTATGTTTTATGTAGATTATATTTCATGTTCCGCATTATTTCTTTAGTGATCAAAGTGTAATTGTTTGTTTTTAATCCGAGAATATATAAAATGAGAGAAGAGTACAAAAAATTTTAAATAAAAAAGTTGATAATTCCAAAAGTTTGTGAATGGAAATGCGATTCGGGACAATACTAATGCTTTTTCATAAACTAGTGGTACAAGCGGTACTATTGGAGGCGTAGCCGATGTAAGTTCAGTTTTTCAATTTAATATCTGACCTCGTAATGCAAATATATCTTGAAAAACTTTTGTTGCAATTGTTTTGTTGAAAATGAATTATTAGGGTATTATGGAATAAAATACAACAAGAAAATTTACGAAAAACATAACCTGAAAAATGGTAATTATCTAGTAAATTTATTTAATTTAAATAATATTGTATCTTGTGTTTTCCTTTGGTAGAGTTTTGCATGGCAATCCATCACATAAAAGTATAACTCGTTTTCCAGAAAATCGAGTAAATGGTGAGCGATTGGCTTTTTTTTATTAATTCATAAGTACACTTACATGTGCCTCTATTTGAGCTTACACTTACGGATACTCTCGGATATTAAATAGTTTAGTTGTATTTGCTACTATTTGAACATTCATAATTTTATTTGTTTATGAGTTTCTTGTTGAACAAAAATTATTCTTAAAGATCTGCGCAGCATTTCAAGTACAAAAAAACTATTCAAATTATGTATTGTATTGTCGATTTAAAGTGTCGGTAGTTTTTTTTTAAATTATGTGTTTTTTAAATTAAATATGTGTCGTCTTTGAATATATAAAATTTGTTCAAATGTATAGGGTTTGGATAGAAATTTTAATTGCTGAATGCTAACAAAAAACAAATGGGAAAATATTAAATAACAGGTGAAAAATAAGATTATGGTGATATAGTGTTATAAATGAAATAATATGATAATAATAAAAAATTACGTTGATGAAACAAAATATAATGGACTATTGAATTAAAGTAAAAAACGCTGTTATTAAAGCAGTTAAGAAAAGAATTTATAGATATAATTATCTTAATTTATCAACAATAGATCGTGAAAGTGGGTTAATACTAATAACGACTGATAATATCATGATATCAAATTGCTATTTTCTAGCCTCCACATGAAGAACAAATAAGTATCAATGGAAGTGAAACAATTTGAATGTTTAGTCATATTATTTCAATGCGAAACAAAGTCTTAATGTGATATAAAGCAAATGATGCATAGTTTTGCTTCTACATGAAATAACATGAGTCTAAAACATGTCATGAAAAAAGTCAAACTTGGCTCAGACAAATATGTACATAATATGAGAAGTTCGTGATAATATACGATATTTGTACAATTTTTAACAATCTATGTATATAGTAATTATGAGTCAAATATCAAATGAGATGGGATCAGAACATTAATCTTGGAATTTTAAAATTTTGGACTATTCGTTTAGAATACCCAGATTCAGATGCGATAATGCCCAGAGGAAATGGATTTTTAATGACCATTGTGATACCACCTATTCTAATAATTGGATTGATACGCCAGACTGACGATTGTCTTGAAACATCTGCTTTGTAGGAAATTTTGCGAAGCTTTCAATCTAATCAAAGACCTTCAAATTTATCTTACTAATTGTGAAAATAGTTTTTGACCAAATAGAAAGAGCATGGGCATTAGAGATTATCGATTTTCATATAATTACAAAACGTGTTAAATAAAATGGTAGTCTTAGTTTAGTCAAAGACTTTTAAATCGGTGACAATCACAATCAAAGACAAACGAAGATATTTTAATACTTGCAGAAATAACTCAGTCGTGAATATTGATTTGCTAAGTTATAATGGCAAAATCGTGGAATCTTCATTTGGCTTACCTGATTTCTGGGGCAAGTTATTTCCGATCTTCGACAAATTATTTATTGGTTTAACATATATCACTAAATTTGTGAAATCATATGATGGAAATGGAGACATGAGATGCAGAATGGATATTATAAAAATAAAAAGTGAAGCTGCAGCTTCACTGATCGATTTTACTCATAAATAAAATCGCTCTCGTACTCATTCAGCAAAGAAAATGAGTTTACCTATATATTATTTTTTACATTATTAAATATTTAAACTCACACATAAAATGCTATCATCTTGCCTTAAGGCTGAATTAAGGCACACTTCCTCAATTTCAAATTCATCGAAACCTTCAAATGTGTCCATTGATAATTATTTCTTGAATACAAGAACACCTGAACTCTGGGACAAGTTATTTCCAATCTTCGACAAATTATTTATTGGTTTATTTGTTTAAATTTATCACTAAATTTGTGAGTCATATGATGGAAATGGAGGCATGAGATGCAGCATGGATATTATAAAAATAAAAAGTGAAGCTGAATAAAATCGTTCTCGTACTCATTTCACGATATTTAAAACCGATATTAACAATTTGTATTCAAAATTGCAAATGTTGAGAAAATTTTGGAGGATAATGAATTACTATTTACCCAAGCAATAAAATACATTTAACTAATTAACTCTCCAAGAAGAATTGATACAGAAGTTTTTTCGGTTTCGGAAAAATGATTTTAATGAGTCTCAGCAAGAAATTTTGTTACGGGTTATTTTTATAAGTACATGAGGTGGAAATTTATCTATTATGGTTAAGTAGTTTTAAGGCCTGATTTGGTCCCACGTTCTGAAATTCAAAATCTTCCATTTGTTATTATTTTTTTTATTAGTTTAATTTTGTTGATTTTTATAGATTTAATCGATGAGCACTTTATTTTTGTATTACTTGATGATTCAAGAGTTTGCATATTTTTCACACACTTAATGTTTTAATTAATTTATTTATTTATATTTGTACTCTTATCACGAAGTTGGATTCGGTTAAGCTGCCAGCAAATGAAGGGACGTTAGTAATGGGTTTACTAAATTAATTATAATGTTGCCAATTTTAATTATTTGAATGCTTTTTATTACTCATTTATTACTTTATGATAGCTCGCCGAGGGTCCATGAGCTATCATACCCTTTTATTAAGGGTCGTCTTGCAGATGTGTAAAATATTCGAACTCACGAATTTACTTATGACTAAACAAAGTTTAAAATATTTAATGTTTTTAAAAATTAAAAAAAAAAACATAATTTTCAACATTATATATGTATATATATATATAAATATATATATATATATATATATACATATACATGATTAATTTCTTGGAGGGCGTAAAATCAAGTGAAACTAGTGGGGTGGGTGGCATCGTGCCTTGAGGCAAATTGCTGGAACTTCCCGTACCGTAACTAAATGTTCGAGGAATACTGAATGTTTTCAAATAGATTATTATAAATATTGTAACATTGTCTAATATTTATAAGAATTATATAAACTGAATTGCAAAGTTGAAATTATTTGTTTCAACAAAAAACTAAAAAAAAAAATGAAACAAAATTTTTTTTTCCCAAATCAATTATTTTGTTAAGACAAGCAGAAAGTTTTTTGAATCATTCAAATCGGACGCTTAGTTCTCTCAAAAACTGCCATTTTTTACATATTTAGCTCCGTATCTTCGAAATGGCTGGGCCTGCCTTTGCCAAAAACTAATAAACACTTCTCCCAATCATTACTAATTGAATGTTTTTTAGATCATTCAAATCGGATACTCCGTTCTCTCAAAAATTCGATTTCTATTTCCGCACTCTTTGCTCCGTATCTCCGAAACGGCTGGACCTGCCTTTGCCAAAAACTAATCAGCTCTTTTCCCTATCAATAGGAATCGAATGTTTTTGAACCATTCAAATCGGTGATCCGTGCGCCCTAAAACGTGACTGGAAATTTGTATCCACACATACACAACACACATCCATTTTTTCTGAGGTATGCCAAAATGCTCAGAAACCTTCAAAACGTCGAGAAATGTAAAAATTTTCAATTCCGATTTTCGGCCCATTACAATAACTTACCCTACGGGAAGTTAAAAATATAAATAAGGTAAAGATTTTTTAAAACATCTTTATTTTAAATTCTACGTCATCGTCAGTGGCTCTACAATTTTGAAAAAAAAAAAACAGAAAGTAACGTTAAAAACTAAAAATATACAATAGCAAAAATAAAAAGAAAGAGATTTAAAAATTTACAGACTAATTATATCTAAACCTTAAATTAAAATAATGCATAAAACATTACTTACTTGAAATTCTCAGATTATCACTTACACATATTAATACATCTTGTAAAAACTAGTAATTGAAAACAAGCACCAAATGTCAGTATTTCTTTTTTATAAAGAATAAAAAATAAAAAAATAATTAACAAATAGATTTCGATTTTTACAAAACCTTATTCTTGTCTAGCCATTTGTTTGACTGAAAATTGTTTTGCCAGTACCGTTTAGCATTCTTTCGGTCCTTCAAACTAAAATTTTCACGAAGATTGAGAAAATCTTGCTTTTGAACATTGATACCTTATACAATCCGTATTAATGCGAAAGCTTACATTTGACCTGGTACAAGTTCTTAGAAGAGCACATGTTTGTGTGTAAGGATAAATTGGTAATAAAAATATAAAGGGGGATGCAGCGTATTTACTTAGTCTATGGAATATATATGGTAAAATTATATGATTTTCACGTGCAGCGTGTGCTCACTTAAACTAAACAATGATCATAATATATCTAACGAATTCTTAGCACCTTAATTATAATACAACCCACAAAGCCAAAATTTGTAATAATTATGTAATTTTTACACAAGAATTGCTACAAACTCACGTGGTTTTTCGTTAAGTAATCTGTAATAATAGCCCCTATTTTAAGTAATGTGGATTACGTAATATGGATTTGGGAAATATTTTGTAATAATTACGAAATTTTTGAAAAAAATGCCCTTTGTATACGCAGGCAGCACGAGATGATCTTCTGGATCATCCGTAAGCTATCCGCATGCCGACATTCTTCGTCCGCGCAGAACCATCCAATGGTACGTCCATCTTGTCCCCCCGCCGGCTATCCCGCGCGGGATACTCCGTCCGTAAGTAGGATAGGAATAGGGTAGGAATCGGACATGCATTGTAATTAATTATGGTATATTTGAATTGTATTTTCTAGCTGAAAATAATATTCATGTTGATAATATATTAAGAAGGGAAAAAGACATTTATTTTAAAATCCACATTTGTGAATTCTGAACATAGAACAAATAATTAAAAATAATGAATGTAAACACACACACAAATATATGTATGTATATAATATAATCTTACAAATAATTTCTGATATATCGCTCATTGGCATGTCTTAACCAACTCTTCGTGGCCTCTGAGACTGCAAATTTTGTCTCGGTGGTATATTTTTAAGGACTGTGTCTGTAATGAACAAAATTAGTAAATTAATAGAATAGATCTTATTAATAGCAATAAAAAAGTATTTATGAAATACCAGTGATAATTTCACACGACAGCATCTCGCAAAATTTAAGTTTGCCGCTTCCTCCTGCCCAGCTAATGTCTTTAGCTAGACAATCTCTAAACATAGTCTTCAACAAATGAACCGTAACGCACTTATGCCGCCTGTTCTGGATAAAAACAGTCCCTAAAAAAAAATTCAATCAGCGAATAAAAAATAAAATATCACAACATAAATAACAATAGGTGTAAAATAGAACTTAAATAAAATATTATTTGAAATTTGTATCATTCTCATACCACTTGACTTTTCAAATTATTTTTAATTATACATTGTTGCACTTTTTCCACTTCCGCCATGATCTTCAACGAAAAATATTTTATCACATCTCTTACTGACCCAAACTGATCGACATCTTTCACACGTTACATTGTCTGCTTTGCCAAGATCAATTAATGATTAAAAATATTTCTCATACTTTCGTTTAACAATAATTATTTTTTAACTTTTTAACAAGTTTGACGTGCTGATTAGTTTTTGGCAAAGGCAGGAGTTCGATTAAAAATACGGGGCAAAAAGCGGCAAAATGGTAATTCAGTCTTTGAGACAACCGAGCGTATGATTCGAATGATTCAAAAAGCATTTTATTTGTATTAAGAAAATGAAAAACTGTGTTCTGTAATAACACGATCATACGTGCTTTTGATCAAAATATGAATTCATTGTTCAATGTTGATCGAAGTCCAAGATCTTTACATGAACGCGGAAGACGCCATTCCTAGAATTGACACGTACAATGTATAATATATAGAGTCAGAATTATTTGTATTAACCAGTGATGACTTAGTCAAGAATCTAGACCAGTGAGTCTTAATGTCTAGTCTAGAGTAGTCTTAAATAATCTAAGTGGAGATTATGTCTGTGAAGTAAAGAAATAAATACAGTGTAAAACATTACAAGTGGATTTTTATTGGAACCAGAAGTTTGTCTTTTCCAGCGAATACCTTATTTAAAGTACCCATTACTCTGAAGAGAACTCTCATCAACCAGTCGATCAAACATTATTCCTACTGCTCGACCCAAGGCATCAAGAAAGGTTGGACGGACATTATTACCATATCGTATAGAAAAGCTACTACAGTAACCAATATCCAGGACTGTGGATCTTTCAACAAACGGACCTCCAACCCATACCCGAACCATACTACCAACCCCATTATATCATTTGAACTGATTAAATTTTAAGAAAGGTAGGTCAAGCGGAGGAAAAGAAAAGCCATTTGGCGCACAAAAATGATCATTAGAAATATGCACGTCAAATTATCAGATATTTTATAAAAAAAATTTGTAATAAGCACAAATTTACATTTATAGTTTACATTTCTATGCGTTTCGTACCAATGTATAACCGTTAGACCGCAACGCGATACTTACGCGCTTCGATATTTCGTCTCTAAGCTGGTAACGAAGCGTGATTGCTATGAAAAAAGTTTGAAATTTTCAAAAAATTTCAAAGTATAAATAATATTTAAATTTAGAAAAAGTCATTTTTTTCAAAGTTTTCAAAAAATTTAAAAAGCTTTTAAATTACGGCACGAAAAGTTTCCGCAATTTGCCTTAAAAAATGGGGGCCTCGCAAACGAATTTCGTCGACGCCGACGCTTGGTCTAGCACTCTTACAAACAGTCACGGCCGGCTATAACACTACCAGCGCCCTGGGCGAGATTTCTACGGCGCCCTCCATCTGCAATTCAAACCCGTTCGGAAAAAAGAAAAACATCTAATGAAATAACCGTTTATTAAAAGAAATAATTTTTTATTATAAAAGATAACCATTTATTACATAAACACTAATAGAATTTTACTTTTTGGCCTTTCTATCAGCGAACTCTTTTATAAGGTTGTCGAAGTCGATGTTTTCAGCAATTTCGTTTTTAATTGACAAAGTTGCTAAGTTTGTCAATCTAGATTGAGAAATCGCTGATCGAAGATAGGTTTTTATCGGCTTCAGTTTTGAAAAGCTCCCCACTAGCAACCGTTACAGGTATAGTTAATAAAATTCGCAATGCTATCCATACATTTAAATACAGTTCTTGTAAGTTGAAATCGTTGATGAAATTTAAAACAAAAATGGGAGTAACCACATTTTGATCAGGTAAAAAGTATGCCAGACTTCTAAGTTCATCACACAACATACAGCCATCTATGTCTGATTTAGAGTCTTTAGTTAATTTTAATTGGAGATCACTACAGAGCTTGAGAAGGTCGTGTTTTTCTGGAATCTGTTTAATATTGTACAAAAAAGATTCCCAGTACTCATTTAACTGTTCGAACCTTTCATTGATTGAAATTAATATAGTGTCCAAAAGACATTGGAAAAATTCAACCTCAATTTTTTTTTTGGAGAAGTTACAGGGTTATCGCGTGCAATTCCACCAGCTTGACGCGTAATACGTCGAATTCTCTTGTTATAGCTCGAAATTCAGGTAAACAACTCCTTCGCAGTTGAAATAGCGCTTTTAAAGCCCGTATTTCTGCAGTCTTCCAAAAAATTGTAGCATTTGTGTACATTTACCAAGATCCATATCTGTTGACTGTAGAGATTTACTTACAACATTTATTTGATGAAGTATGTCATACCAAACAACCAATGAAACTATGAAGCTGAAATCTTTTAGCTGTTCGGCTAGAGTAGTAGCCTCATAAGATACTTGAACATCAGTTTTCTGAGTTTCAAGAGCCAAAGTAATCAAAGCATCATGGATATTCTTGCTTCCCAACGAGTGTCACTGTGTTTTTTTATAGTATTAGTCCCAAGTAATCGGTTAGAATTTTCCATCGATGAACAGAAGTTGAGTCGTCTGAAATATCACCCTTCATAGCTAATCGCAAGTGCTCCTGCATGACTAGATCAAATTTATCTAGTAGTTGTACTAAGCCTAAGAACTTTCCGTTATTTGGCGTATGTAGTTTGTCAGAAGTACCTCTGAACGCCATATTTTTTTCGGCTAAATAAAGTGTCATATGCATCATACTAGACAAAACATTATTCCATCTTTTAGTTTCCTTTCTAATCAAGTGTTGCTCTTGGCAGTCTATTGTTTTTCCTATTTTTAATCTTAGTTCAGCTTCATTCCATGAAAGGTAAAACTTCTTATGAAAAGTACTATTTTCATGATTTTTTAATATTTTAGACAAGTATTTCCAGTTGTTATACCCTTCAGATGCTAAGTTCGACGTTCAGCTACTATCAAATAGTCTACAACAAATATAATAATCGATCCTTAGAAACGGAGTAAATTAACCAACGGCGCTGAATTGTTTCATTGTTTGCAAGAATTTTTGTGAAATGAGAATTAGAGAAATGTTGGCCTGTATCATTCTTCGGATAATTATCAATGTGAGTTTGCACTGGGCCACTAGTAATTATGTGATCAATGATTTTGCCAAGTTCGCTGGCCAATGCGAATGAGCTGAGTTTGTTACGCTTCGCTACAATAACGCTAGCTCTTTTTTAACCAAAGCGTTAAAAGGAGATAGACAATGTGTTTTGACGACAGACAAAAAAAAAACCGCTTAATTTAGGGAATTTACGGCTAAGCAGACCTCGAACTATGAGCATCAGCTGGGGGGCGTCCGCGGCGCCCGCGCTCTACCCTAAAGCCGGCACTGCAAACAGTCTCAAAAAATAACTCTTTTCGGTATGAAGAACACTTCACGCTTGTTTTATGTTTTATGTAGATTATATTTCATGTTCCGCATTATTTCTTTAGTGATCAAAGTGTAATTGTTTGTTTTTAATCCGAGAATATATAAAATGAGAGAAGAGTACAAAAAATTTAAATAAAAAAGTTGATAATTTTCAAAAGTTTGTGAATGGAAATGCGATTCGGGACAATACTAATGCTTTTTCATAAACTAGTGGTACAAGCGGTACTATTGGAGGCGTAGCCGATGTAAGTTCAGTTTTTCAATTTAATATCTGACCTCGTAATGCAAATATATCTTGAAAAACTTTTGTTGCAATTGTTTTGTTGAAAATGAATTATTAGGGTATTATGGAATAAAATACAACAAGAAAATTTACGAAAAACATAACCTGAAAAATGGTAATTATCTAGTAAATTATATTTAATTTAAATAATATTGTATCTTGTGTTTTCCTTTGGTAGAGTTTTGCATGGCAATCCATCACATAAAAGTATAACTCGTTTTCCAGAAAATCGAGTAAATGGTGAGCGATTGGCTTTTTTTTATTAATTCATAAGTACACTTACATGTGCCACTATTTGAGCTTACACTTACGGATACTCTCGGATATTAAATAGTTTAGTTGTATTTGCTACTATTTGAACATTCATAATTTTATTTGTTTATGAGTTTCTTGTTGAACAAAAATTATTCTTAAAGATCTGCGCAGCATTTCAAGTACAAAAAACTATTCAAATTATGTATTGTATTGTCGATTTAAAGTGTCGGTAGTTTTTTTTTTAAATTATGTGTTTTTTAAATTAAATATGTGTCGTCTTTGAATATATAAAATTTGTTCAAATGTATAGGGTTTGGATAGAAATTTTAATTGCTGAATGCTAACAAAACAAATGGGAAAATATTAAATAACAGGTGAAAAATAAGATTATGGTGATAGTAGTGTTATAAATGAAATAATATGATAATAATAAAAAATTACGTTGATGAAACAAAATATAATGGACTATTGAATTAAAGTAAAAACGCTGTTATTAAAGCAGTTAAGAAAAGAATTTATAGATATAATTATCTTAATTTATCAACAATAGATCGTGAAAGTGGGTTAATACTAATAACGACTGATAATATCATGATATCAAATTGCTATTTTCTAGCCTCCACATGAAGAACAAATAAGTATCATTGGAAGTGAAACAATTTGAATGTTTAGTCATATTATTTCAATGCGAAACAAAGTCTTAATGTGATATAAAGCAAATGATGCATAGTTTTGCTTCTACATGAAATAACATGAGTCTAAAACATGTCATGAAAAAAGTCAAACTTGGCTCAGACAAATATGTACATAATATGAGAAGTTCGTGATAATATACGATATTTGTACAATTTTTAACAATCTATGTATATAGTAATTATGAGTCAAATATCAAATGAGATGGGATCAGAACATTAATCTTGGAATTTTTAAAATTTTGGACTATTCGTTTAGAATACCCAGATTCAGATGCGATAATGCCCAGAGGAAATGGATTTTTAATGACCATTGTGATACCACCTATTCTAATAATTGGATTGATACGCCAGACTGACGATTGTCTTGAAACATCTGCTTTGTAGGAAATTTTGCGAAGCTTTCAATCTAATCAAAGACCTTCAAATTTATCTTACTAATTGTGAAAATAGTTTTTGACCAAATAGAAAGAGCATGGGCATTAGAGATTATCGATTTTCATATAATTACAAAACGTGTTAAATAAAATGGTAGTCTTAGTTTAGTCAAAGACTTTTAAATCGGTGACAATCACAATCAAAGACAAACGAAGATATTTTAATACTTGCAGAAATAACTCAGTCGTGAATATTGATTTGCTAAGTTATAATGGCAAAATCGTGGAATCTTCATTTGGCTTACCTGATTTCTGGGGCAAGTTATTTCCGATCTTCGACAAATTATTTATTGGTTTAACATATATCACTAAATTTGTGAAATCATATGATGGAAATGGAGACATGAGATGCAGAATGGATATTATAAAAATAAAAAGTGAAGCTGCAGCTTCACTGATCGATTTTACTCATAAATAAAATCGCTCTCGTACTCATTCAGCAAAGAAAATGAGTTTACCTATATATTATTTTTTACATTATTAAATATTTAAACTCACACATAAAATGCTATCATCTTGCCTTAAGGCTGAATTAAGGCACACTTCCTCAATTTCAAATTCATCGAAACCTTCAAATGTGTCCATTGATAATTATTTCTTGAATACAAGAACACCTGAACTCTGGGACAAGTTATTTCCAATCTTCGACAAATTATTTATTGGTTTAACATTTATCACTAAATTTGTGAAGTCATATGATGGAAATGGAGGCATGAGATGCAGCATGGATATTATAAAAATAAAAAGTGAAGCTGAATAAAATCGTTCTCGTACTCATTTCACGATATTTAAAACCGATATTAACAATTTGTATTCACAATTGCAAATGTTGAGAAAATTTTGGAGGATAATGAATTACTATTTACCCAAGCAATAAAATACATTTAACTAATTTCTAATATTCAACGGACAACACATCATGGAATGCGTAAAATGTAATAGTATTGTCTTTGTTTTTGACCAATATTTCTAATTGGAAAACAACACACTCAAAAGCATATCAACAATACATACAAATGACATCGATGTGGTAATTTGAATGTAAAATTATATAAATCAATTTAATAATATAATTACAATCATTATATATAATAATATAAGAGCACATAATATTATATCTTTGGTATATATAGCTAAAACAAAGTATTTTGTCTTATAATTATACATTCACTGTTTCTACTTACCACTATATTTCATATACACATACATTGCGCGACATAAGATTTATTTTTGAGCATACAAGATGCTGCACATTTTGTAGTAGGTTCCTATTTTTATATTATTATATGTATTAAAAACAAAAATACTTTATCGATATTTTCTGGTTCTTTATACATTCCATTTTTTGTAATATTTTAATATATGATTTATTTTCTTTTTATGTTATTGTTTGTGCCATGGAAACTCTAGTGGACTACTTTATTTTTAATATCTGAACGATTTATAAATACCACTTTACCAGCAACTTCAATACATCGGCTCGTTTCATACAAGCCATAGCATTGAGTACCATATTATTTAGATCCATATCTTTTATCAATTCTCAAGATAAATATGTGCCGTAGGAAAGTAGGCAGTATATCGATCCCTAAAATATATTTGGATAGGAGTATGAATTAGTTAAATTAGTTAGGTTTAATCTTTGATGTAATTGACATACCTCGATAGGAAGATTTCTTTCAATGACACCATTCCTAAACACTTTAAATTCTTCTAAAAAATCATCCTATATATCTAAATAATTTATGTTATGTAAATAGTGGAAATGTATAATTTCTTCAGAGAATTTACAACCCGAGGAAAATCCTCTTTCTTAGCATATTTTGGATCCATTTGCTAGAAAGAAAAATTATTTCTGATCAAGAGATGAATTGTTTGACAACTTTCTACACATGACAAAAATGTAATTCGTACCCCATTCACAATACTTAGCCATATAAGATATGGCTCCATATATACAAATGCGCATTCGTCGACAATGGTCGATATGGCGGCATCGCAATCTGCAACAATGCTTGCCCTTTTATAAAGGCAATGCAAAGTCTTGCTGCAGTTGTCTAACACTATTGTGTCGGTACACTCCTGGGCGATGTTTTTCAGAGCGCCAAATAAATTCCTTAAATGCTGTAAACATAAAACACTAGATCAAAACTAGTAAGTATATATTAAAAAGTTAGAAAAACTACAAATGCAAGATGCATCAACATTCCCATATGCAATTAAAATTTCTGGTTAAAATATATACTTAGTAATATAAGTAATCCTTATAGGTATTCATAGGTACAAAAATTAAAATACTAACCAGATCTTCCAACTCACTTGTATCTTCGAGGTCAAAATATTGAGGTATTCTGATCAAATGAATAATACAATTCACATTGGTTTTGAAGCGAGCCAACAGAATTGCTATCACAGGCATTAGATGTTTTGTGATATTTAATTTTTCTTCTTTCATTTGTTTTCTTTGTTTTAAACTTGGGACCTGTAAATATGAAAACTAATAAAATTTAGAAATAAAACATAATTTTTAAACATATAATCAACACACTAGAAGAAGAAACAACTGGATAGTTTTACCCATTTGCATGTACTGACATTAAAACCAGGGCAGGGTACTTTTACTTGATCGGTTTAGATTTAGTTTAATGTTGTATTTCTAATTGGACTTATAAATTATTGCCTTAAACGTTTGACGACTATCTTGCTATAATATCACATCAAGGAAACAGATGTGTAGTACTAAAAGCAACAAACTGATTCCCACAAAACTATTCCATTGGTCATGAGTTCATACACCGTCCAAAAATCCAAAAAAATCAAATTGTCTGGAGACCAAGAGCGTTTTGTTTATTTAATTGACCAGGAGAGCAGCTGCATATCAATTAAGTAGAGTCCTGTACTTGTAATTATCGACCATATTCGGATTCGTTGCGAATATTGCAACTTGAGATCATTTCTGAAAAATGCTTATTCTTGTCGCTTCCGTAAGTACCCCCCGCCAGTACATTAAAATAGGTCAAGTTACCTCAGTTTTATATATGCATCATTGCAATGCAATATTACCATATTATCAGTTGCTATCTCCCCTGGATATTCACCAGTACTTGAAAGACTTGCACACCAGAACATAATTTCAATTAAAATTTCTTGAGGTTGGGGGATTGGGGTCAAAGGATCATCATTTTCTTGAGTTAAAATATGTATCATCGAATTCCAATCTTTCATTATCTCAATGTTTGCAACTAGGGTATCCACTAGATATGAAATAAAATTTAAACCCTGAAAAATGATCAAAATAAAGAATAAAGATCCAAAAAATTATTTATACGGCATCCACATGACTATCATATATACATATTTTACCTACTTTCAATTCAATGATGGAAGTTGAAACATATCTGAACCATCGAACCCCAAACCCGGCTCCATTTGAATCTTCATCCAATCTTAAAAAGACATGATGAAAAAATGTGCCTGCTGCCACTGCAACCTTTCAATTTGGAGAGAACATCAAACTTGAAACCGTGTTCAAGTCTTTCCTAGTGAATAAGTACGGATAGGACCTGAAAGGACAAACATGGATAATTAGCTATATCAGTCTTAACAGGTAATTACAGGGCATTCGTAGAAGTTGGGTTAAGAAGTTGAAGTACACCTTTCGTAATGGGGAAATGCTAAAATATAATAAGCGACAGTCATTGCAATACCCCAGATAGGGGCTTCAACCCATAGCGTCAACCATTATATATACGCATTTATATAATAAAAAATTATAAATTATATATTTATAATAACATTAAAATATTTATAATATTTAAAAACAATAATGTAATTAAAGTCATACTTCAAATATGACATGAACGCTTTGTCATTGTAATTATCATTTAGAAATGAACCTTCATTAGAGAAATGAAGATTAATAAATTGCTGATTAATAACTTCTATAATATTTGTTGAGACAGTGGATTATGTCAAACAGCGCCTAAACAAATATTGTTTGTTCGCAACTTCACTCTTCAATTAGAATTAACATACATTCATTTATTGCTTGTATTTTTTTACTTTATCGCTGGCAATATACTATTATTTTTTGAACAGCTGTAATATACAGCTACTACCGTTGGGTGTTTACTGGGTTATCACCATCAAAAGTTTCATGCATATGTCTATTAAGTGAACATTTTTATTCTCAACAAGCTTTATTGCAATCTCTTGATTGCATCGGCTCTTGTCCCAAGATAATCTAACAAGTCTTTGTTGATATTTTTGAGTGAACAATGTTAATTTGCTTGCTAATTTATCGTCCTCATATAACGGGAGCAAGGCTTTCAAAGCGCTTGTCCGTACTGATGCAGCCTGTGAAGATATGTAAAAAATTATTATTAGTAACTGCCTGAGGAGATTTTTATGTTCTCTTGACATTTCAAGATCGGCCTTTTCAAGAATCCTGAAGAAAGAAGGAAACTGGATTGGACCCGTTCTGTTCTAAAGAGTGCCTCCTGCACGACGTCGTGGATGGTAAAATAGAAGGGCTGAAGGGATTGGTAAAGAGAAAATACAGGGTACTGAAAACCGAAGTGCAGGATCAGGAAGCATGGATGAAAGACTACCATTTATTTATTATATATATATATATATATATATATATATATATATATATATATATATATATATTTGAGTTCAAACAAATTCAAGACATCAAATTCAAGACTATTCAATATATATATATATATATATATATATACCTTGTCATAGACGAAAAATGCAAAAAGTCGCAAAGTCCACTCATTTAGGAATAGTCCCGGGTGTTTTCTCAACAAGCGGCCCAATTCACGTATGCTCACACTTCTTGTGACAGGTGCGGTATCTCTGTAAATAAACTGATGTTAAAAAAATATTTTTTAACTTATGTGGTTCAAGGAATGATGGTAGGTGTAACAGCTATTCTTGGTGACATATTTTATTTTATATGGCAAAATGATTGATCTAGTGGTAATATCAAAAAACCAAACCGAGCTGCAAAACATGGTGAACAGAATCGTCGAAATGGGTCGAAGATATGGAACGGAAATCAGCATCAACAAATTGGAAGTGATGAGAGTATCAAAACGAGATGATACTCTGAAGATAACAGTAGAAAATCAAAAATTGGAAGACGTTGATCATTTCAAATATTTAGGAAGCATTCTGACCAGAAACGAATACAGCACGAGAAACATCAGGACAAAGATCGCAAGCGCCAAGGTGGAGTTTGCGAAGTTGAGAACACTACTGAGAACCAACCAAGTCTCGACTTGTGGATGATATTGATAAAAAAAATGTTATGTCTAGAGTATAGCTCTTTACGGATCAGGGACACGGACTCTAAGAAAAGCCGACAAGAACTATTTAGAGAGTTTTAAAATGTGGTGCGCAGGAGACAAGTGAATGGAGAAAATAAAGTGGACTGACAAGATAACAAAAGAATAAGTCCATAAAAGACTTCACTGAGAACGATCATGAAAAGAAAAGAAAACTGAATAGGACCCATTCAATTCAATCGAAAAAAGAGTGCCTCCTACACGACGTGGTCCAAGAATACATAATCCTGAACATATTGTTATTTAAGACATGATATGTTAAAGCAGGAGTCTACAAACGAAACTTAGCTGTGTTATCCGAGAATTGGCCCATAAATGTCAAAATATCTTAATTCATGCGTTTATAAATTATATTCCTGTATAGGGACTTGATACACAATTCTAGTTCCCTATACTTTTCATTTAATTAATTCCTTTCTGAGTGAAAGGATTTTAAGCGACTCAGATCACGCCTTGTCTCCTTCGCTTCTTCGGCCTGAATTAGCTTCTAGTACTGATTCATTTCTGAAGATTGTTGAAGTAACCCTGCCAACTCTGTAGTTATGGACAAGCCTGAATATATATATAAAAAATCAGTAAATCAAATGGTAATTTTAAAATATTTTTTCAACTCTTTTGCCAATGTATTAATTTTTAATGTCTAGTGATGTTTAAATGTAACTTAAAAAATTTTAATATGTACAAAAATGTCTAGATATACATAAATAAATGTATATGTCGCCTACTGGCAAGGATTAAAAATGTACAAAAATTTTAAAAAATATCTACAAATGGCTACATATTTTTGAAATTGTCTAGAAATGTGTAAAATATATAGATATCTAAAAATATCTAAAAATCCATAGAAGAGTCTACGTATAAAAATCATTCTCACGAATACAATTTACCTGCCACTGTTCTCGTGTATCGTATATTTTTCTGACCCAATCTTGACAAATGTTTCAAGATTGAGGTCACATTTTTTATAAAAAATCATCATAAATTATTTCTTTTCCACCCCTATTTATGACATTTTTGAAGAACTGACAAAACTCAATTTTAAAGCTTCTATGTTTTTTACTTTTTGAGAGGAGCGAAGGAAATCCTTCATCTTCCTACAAAAAAAAAACAATAAAAATAATAGAAGTGATACTCTGCAAAAGAAGAGAAACTTCGTAATGTGAAAATGAGATTGCAATGCTTACGGGCAGTCTGCAAGACCTTCAAAGACTATGCAACACTTTCAAACAGTCTACAATGTTCTAATAAATATTCTACAAATTATGGAATAATCCATAACATTTGAAAAACATTTTACATTCTAAAAAAAATCTAAAACAAAATTCAACATTCCTAATCTATGGCATTCTAAAACAATCATCATTCAAACATTAGCTCACTTTGCATTGAACATTTAAAGCAACCTTGTCTAAAGTCGCATAAGAAGTTTCACTCGATAGTACATTGTGATACATTGCATTATCTATTATACCTGACAAGTCAATCTGAATCGTTTGAGAACCAGTTTTGGAATAAGTATGTTTGTGAGCCATTTTTTGAGCTTTTGTCGATGTTTTGTCAATAAATGCTGAACCGATTTCAAAAATATAAAAGCCTTTTGAATTAGCACGACCAGGATTGATTAGTTTTTATTGAATTCTTAACTGGCCCAAGGAGAAACAGTATGGATGGAGGATCTGCTTTTTTCTATAGCAAAGAAAATGAGTTTATCTATATCAGACCAGTGTTTTTTTTAAATTATAATTTAAAAGAAAGTTCTCGGATTACTGCTATAGCAGAAATTGACACTATGATATATATATACATATATATATATTTTGTCTACTTTATTAAATATTTAAACCCACACATAAAATGCTATCACCATGCCTTAATGCTGAATGAAGGCGCACTTCCTCAATTTCAAATTCATCAAAACCTTCAAACATGTCCATTGATAATTATTTCTTGAATACAAGAACACCTGAACTCTGGGACAAGTTATTTCCAATCTTCCACAAATTATTTATTGGTTTAACATATATTGCTAAATTTGTGAAGTCATATGATGGAAATGGAGACATGAGATGCAGCATGGATATTATAAAAATAAAAAGTGAATCTGAATAAAATCGATCTCGTAGTCACTCCACGATATTTAAAACCGATATTAACAATTTGTATTTACAATTGCAAATATTAAGAAAAATTTGGAGGGTAATTAATTACTATTTACTCATGCAATAAAATACATTTAACTACTTTTTATTATTCAACAGGCAACACATCATGTAATGCGTAAAATGTAATAGTATTGTCTTTATTGTTGACAAATATTTCTAATTGGAAAACAACAGACACTCAAATACATATCACCAATACATACAAATTAATATATCAATATGGTAATTTGAATGTAAAATTATATAGTATGTATATCAGTATGAATTAAACATTTTTTACATCTTGTAAATATTTATATCTTCCAGTCAATATTTTTCATGCTAGAAATTTCAATAATTTAAATAAATAATTAAACTATTGGTTCATGAACTGTCAACAGATTTTCTGAAAAGAAAAAAAATATTTACATAATTATTAAAGAATGAATGTAATTCATAATTATTAAATCATCATATTATTATATTGAAATATTAAATACTAAAGTATTATGACTTGCGTTTGATTTGTCATAAACTATTATGTTGGTAATTTGAGTTTTTAAACAGCTCAAGAACTGACTGAAGTCGCGATAAAGTGTCAACAGATTTTATTAAAAAAATTAATAGGCATATTATATTTGCATAATGTTTATTTTAATGTTTTAAAACACCATTTTAATTGTTTTTTGATAATTAAATACTTTAACTAGTGGTGTATGGCATCGTGCCTTAAGGAAAATTGCCGGAACTTCTCGTACCGTAACGAAATATTAAATGTTTTTAAATTGATTTTAATAAATACTGTAACATTGTCAAATATTTATAAGTCACCGTCGCAGTACTGTGCGCCAAACACAGGAGTTTTCTTATTAAAATCGATAATTATGGAAACATCGCAGAAACCATCGCCCTTTCTAATTTTGATACGTGCCTTTAAAATTCTTCTGTACTGGACGTCGTCTCAGTCTCTTCGAATCGACATTGGTATTTCTAAGAGTTTTCCGTTTTCTATCTAGTTCTGTTATATTATCTGGGTAAATGTTTGGAAAATAATATAACAGTTCAGAAATTGATGTGAATTTTTTTCTCAAATCAGTACTCAAAATTACTGCAAATATTATAGTTCTTGTCGTTTTTTATTTTACAATTTACCTCTGCTTTATTTGGTTTGCTGCCTCAATATTAAACTCATTCTCATCTAATCTTTCAGTTTCTCTTTTCAACCGAATTATATTTGGAATCATTCCTCTAGCATATATTTCTTATGAAGGTAAATGCATTTGCAAATTGTTTACATCTACGCTTAATACCTTTTGCTGTTTGGCATTCGAAATATTTTCTATCGTATTCAACTCTTTGTTTGAAAGTTCCAAATATATCGGTTGAGTGAAACATTTCAAAATTGTCGCATATGCTGTGAATATCATCTGATCATATAAAACGTACAAATTTGGTTTTTCTGCCATTCTATATTCAAATTTACGAATATTGGTAGAGCAAATCGCAGGAATTCCAAATATAATTCTGTTGTCGAGATTAGAGATTATTATTATTAGAGAGATTAGAGATGCTATTTATATATGATATATTGGCGAAACAGGACTAAAACTTCTTAAACGTTTGAAACAACACGACAAACGATTATCGCAGACATTTAAAACATAACAACCATACGTTCAATTTTTTGACGCAAAGGTTTCTTTATCATGAGTCGAAAGTCTCACAAAGACGCTTTGCGGAATCGACTTTTATTTTCTTAGACAAACTTAGTATTAATAAGCGAACTGATACTCGCTTTTTCTACGAAAATTACCAATATGTTTCAAATAATGTTTCCCAATTTGTATCGAATACCTAACACCGCTCTATGCTTGATGTTACGCCCTTCAAGAAATTAATTTATAGATAACACAAACTTTTTAACAGTTATCTATCCAGATAATGAATAGAAAGAAAACTAAAATATGTTTCTTAAAATACATTTATTAGATCCATACGTTTCGAGTTCCAATTTGACTCTTCAGTGGTATCAAAACACATAAGTAATTATTACGCAAAACGCAAACAAAAACATGTCTAGAAGGTGTTTCTTTGTAACAAAGCATGTTAGTGTAAAAATAAATATGAGTTATACTTCGTAAAAGAATTAATTGCAACAGTAATAATTCGGAACATCATATCTTGCAGAATAACAATAATTAATTAGTACATTCCTGAAATAAATACTTCAATTATAAATATATCACAGCAATAATTACAGCAATACAGAACTATAATTAAATAACAAAAACTTGCAAATGTTTTTATCAGAAGCGCGATTTTCGTTTCAAAACTTTATTATATGCAATTTTTTAATCCATAATGTTCGAGTTTTATGAGAGTAAGAATTAGCGATTTTAAGTGAAATGTAATTTTTGAGGAGGCGACAAATCATGTACCCAAAATGTTAAATTACACATTTTTATATAAAAGAAAATGAAAAGTTGTATGGAAAACAAAACCTGAAATATATTAACCAGTAAAATTTATTCAAATGTTAAATTTAAATAATATTGTATATCGATTTGATAGAGTTTTGCAAGGCAGACCACCACATAAAAAGCATAACTTTTTCTCGAAAGTGGTTTGCGAGCGACAAATATTTCCTTATAGATAATTAATTATTGAATCGTTTAATTTCATGTGCTACTATATGAACGTATTGGTTTTTATTTGTTCATGAGTTTCTTGTTAAGCGGAAATAAATCTAAAAATGTGTTGTTAAATTAGTTCAAGTACAATTTGCCAAAGTGTTCAAATTATGTTTTGTATTGTTAATCGTAAAGTATCGGTAGTTTTCTCGAATTATGATTTTCGTTTCGTGATGTGTGTGTGGTCTTTGAATATGTAAAATTGTTAAAAAGCATGGGAATTGAAACAAAATTTTATTTGTTGAATGCAAACAAATTTGAAAATAATATTACTAACAGGAGAAGTTATGCTGAAACAAATTATAAACACTGTTATTAATTATACTTCTGCGGTATAAAAAATAGATACAATACTGCAATATCAAATTGCGATTTTATTGCAATTAGATAAAAAACAATTACGTATTCCTGGAAATTACACAATTTATATATTTAATCTATTCAATTGTTTGAGAGTAGTAAGCAAAATGATCCATATTTATTATAAGGACACATTTATTTCAAAATGAAAGATAGTATGAATATGGTAGAAAGTTAATGGTACACAGTTTTGCTTCCATATAAAATAATACGAAAAATAAAATGCCATGGATGGAAAAACATTCATTCAAATACGACATAATACGAGAATGTAGAGCATATTGCAAGGTGTTTTCTGCACAATTTGAATATAGATTATAATTGATTTATATATCAAATGAGATGTAATCAGAATCTTTGTGTCTGAAGTTCATTAGAATTTTGTTGGACTATTTGTTCATGAGTACCCATTCAGCTGTGACGATATAAAGAAAAATCTTGATTTGTAATGATCATTTTGATAGCAATGATCAATTTGTAATGATCATTAAGCAAATAAGCTTAGATGTGCCCGACTATTTGACACATCTCTTTTATATGTAATCTTTGTACGCCTTCATTACAGTTCAAGATATTTAAGGATCTCTTTATCCTTGTGATTATGAAAATAGTTTTCAATCGAATAGGAAGACACCGCTCTGTGTTTGTCATATTCACTAGGCGTCGTGCACATGTCTAGAATTTCAGGCGGGTTCTTATTGTGATTAATATATTTTTCATTGAACATCAGAGATTGTTCACCTTCTTAGATCAATACAATATATCAAATGAAAAGGATTTTGAGGTATGTGGAAAAAGTGTCATTACAATTAATAGTAGTATACCAAACGCATTAATTGACCTTCCATCACCTCCATATATAATCAATCGGAAGGATATTTTTAATTTGTACGGACTTCTTAACAAGAAGTCAAGATACAAGACTTCTTTGTATGGATCAAATATAATGTATTGTCGACGAAGATATTTCAATACTTTCAGAAATTATTCAAGGTAGTGAAGATGGATTTGTCCAATTCAATTGTAATGATGACAAAATTTTTGGACCTTCCTGACTTGCCTGATATCTGGTACAAGTTATTTTCAATCCTCAACAAAATACTCATTTGTATAATATAAATCGCCAAATTTGTGAAATTAAATTAACTTCGAAGGAAATTGAGAATATCATGCAGCATGGATATTAGAGAAAAAGTAATATTGAATAAAATCAATTCGTAATCACTCGACAATTGATAGTTGGAAGATAATTACTGATGCAATAAATTATATTTAACGAATTTTAAATATTCAATGAGCAACACAATGTAACGCGTAAGTTATGATAGTATTTTCTTTCTTTTTTACCAATATTTATAAATCGAAAACTACCAATACACGAATACTAATCAACAATACATACAAATAAATATTACAATTTAAATAATTCAATGGTAATTTTAATGTAATATCATATAATTAGTCATTATAGTTCTTTTGTTCTTTTGTCTGTTTATGAATATAATTAACAAATGTAACGTCACATAAGATTTATTTTTGCCCATACATGATACTGCACATCGCGAAAGTGAAAAAGTTTGACTTTTTATGTCGTTGCTTGTCTTATATAAACTCTAGTCGAATACATTAATTTTTATCTAAGCGATATATAAATTTTAGAAAAAGTAACATCCACGTGCACGTTACGATGACTTTATAAGCTATTTCACAAGTTTCTGTAAATTAAATACATATTTCAGATTATGTTTATGGTACAAAAAGCTTCAAGGTTTTAATGAAAAGCAATGCAAAGCAAAACCAATTTTTATTGGACGTTTTGAATATGCGTTTTGTCTCCTGCCTCAATAATTGTTTCATAAGATGTTTAAATTGTTACGACGCTTTTTTTCGTAGTATTGCTTTTTTTTTTTTTTTTTTTTTATTTTGGATATAATTTACATCTGTCCAGTGGACATTAGGTAAATTTTATGGATAACAAAATAACAGAGAAGCTGTCTGCAAAATAAACTATTGAATGCTTGAGAGAGTGCACAGTTGCAATCTCTCCTAATTTAAGAAAAGATTATAATCTAGATTGACTTGGGATGCCAGTTAGGTCCAAGGGCGTTTTCCTTTTTAGTCTTTTGGTGTAGTTTGCTGAGATGAGTGCTTTGGCGAGCCCGTTGGGATGGTTCTCCAGTCGGTGACTGTGTTTGATGGCGTATCTTGCAATTTCTTCTTCTACAGTATGCAGGCCCGTGTCCTGGTGGAGCAGCCATACCGGTACATATTTTGGGGCGTTCAGGATGATCCTTAATATCTTGTTTTGAAACTTTTGAATAATTTTTGTATTGCTCTTAAATGCTGTCCCCCAAAGTGCAATTCCGTAAGTCCATATGGGTTTTAGGATAACTTTGTAAATCAATAGTTTGTTGTATGTCGATAATTGAGATTTTCTTCCTAGTAGCCAATAAAGGCTCTTGAATTTTTCTTCTAGTTGTTTTCTTTTCTTCTGGATGTGTATTTTCCAATTAAGTTTCCTATCCAGATGTATACCCAGGTATTTAACGGCAACTGCTTGTGGTATCTGTTCTCCATTAATAAATATCGGTGGGCAAGTATCTTTCCTCAGTGTGAAAGTGATGTGGACTGATTTTTGGTTGTTGATTCTTAATCTCCAGATTTTGTGCCAAGTTTCAATCATTAGAATGTGACGCTGCAGCAGTTCGGATGCTATTTTAGGGTCTTCGTGCTTGGATAGGATGCATATGTCATCTGCAAACGTAGCAATTTCAGTGTCTGGGAAGTTGGCATGTCGTAGGTAAATATGAGGAATAAAATAGGACCTAGCACGCTACCTTGGGGAACGCCAGAGTTAATGTTTCTGAGGGATGAGGTTTGATTTGCCAGACTAATGTAGAATTTCCTCTCAGTAAGATAGGATTTTAATATTGAGAATAGTTGTGCAGGTAGGATATTCTTTAATTTATGAAGTAGTCCGGCGTGCCAGACCTTGTCAAAGGCTTGGGATATATCAAGGAAGCAGGCTGAGCAGTACCTCTTTTCATGTATTGTAGCATTTATCTGTTCCACAATTCTGTGTGTTTGTTCTGTGGTGGAATGTAGCTTTCTAAAACCAAATTGATAGTCCGGAATTATAGATTTGTCATGGAGTATTGTTAGAACTTTTTTGAGTAGAAGTTTTTCAAATATTTTAGAGAGAGTTGAAAGTAAACTTATTGGTCGGTATGACTTGAGAAGACAAGGATCCTTGCCTGTTTTGGGAATTAGAATTACTTTGGCTATTTTCCACGTCTTAGGAAACACTTTTAGTCTTAGGAGAGAGTTGAACAGAATTGTTATGTACCTCAGAGTTTTTGGTGGGAGCTGTTTCAGGATTTGGATTGATATAAGATCATGGCCAGGAGATTTACCTGATCTTGAGACTGAAATTTCATGTTTGACTTCTGATGCCAGGAAGCGAATTTGAGTACACTCATGGTTGGAAAAGTTTTCAGACTGTATTTCTTCAGTGGTTTGCTCCTCTTGGAAGTAGTTTTGCGGAAATGGTTGAAATACGTTTTCGAAGAAATCTGCAAATAAATCGACCTTTTCTTGATGACTTTTTGCCCAGGAGTTATCATTTTTTCTAATAGGGATTACCGGGAGTATAGGTTGTTTGAAATGTTTAGTAGCTTTCCATAGGGAGTAATTCGTGTCCTTAGTAGCCGTCAGGTCTTTGATTCTTTTTTCAAGTACGTTGTTGTTGTATTCTTTCAGTAATCTTTTTACTTCTTTACAGGCGCTGTTCAATCTTGTTTTATCTTGAGGAGATCTTGATGTTTGCCATATTTTTCGGAGTCTTCTTTTGATCGCAATATGTTGTTTGATGTACAGAGGATAGTTGAGTTCATTACTGGTTGTAATTGAAGGAGTGCTATTTAGTGCCGATTGATGTAGTGTTTCGGTGAGATGATTTACCGCGTTATTTATGTCGTTTTCTGACTTTAATAACATATTACAATTTAAGTTGATATCAAGCAGTTCTCTAAATTTGTTCCAGTCCGTGAATTTGTTGGTCAGGTAAGGTTTTATAAAAATCGATGGTTGTTTACAAAAAATGGTTAGCATAACAGGAGAGTGGTCAGAGCTCAAGTCTAAGCTATTTTGAGATTTCATATTACTGATTGTTATTCCTTTGGTTATGTAGAAGTCTAACAGATCCGGATTTCTTTTCGGGTCGCTCGGCCAATAAGTTGGTTCACCGGTTGAGATCGGGATTAGATTGTTAGTGTGTATGGGGCTGTAGAGTTCACGCCCTCTAGGATTGGTAAGTCTTGATCCCCAATATGGATGTTTCGCATTATAGTCACCTCCAACTATAAACTTATTTCCTAGAGCTCGTAGTATTGCTAGTAATCCTAATGCACATGCACTATTCTAAAATTCTTGCAGCTCATGATTGACCAGGTGCTGTGAGTTAGTGTTCAGGTAGATTTTTTCTTTGGTACATTGGAATTTTCATTGCGATCATCTTGGCTCTCGATTTCATCATAAGTTTGCTAATCGCTTTCAGATTGCAGCTAATTTAGAAAAACAGTATAGATTTTTTTTTATATATATGTGTATATATATATATATATATATATATATATACTTGTATTGCATGTGTTAAGAATTCATAAAGTATATTATTACGAGTGTAACATGAACTATTTTTTATAAGGGTCGTTGTCTAGACTAGTGTGTCGCCGGACTATGTTAGACTAGGTGGTCTAAATTAGGTGGTCTAATGTCATTCACAGTTCAAGTGCTAGATGCATTTAGATGCATTTGTAATATAAGATATTTTTATTTTGATGTTAGTTATATGTCTGGACCGTCTATATCGGCGTCGTTAATTTTATTTATGGGTCTGCAAATGCCTTCAGATCATTTCAAGGAATCATCTACTAAGTCCAAGAAATCATCCCCCGTAAATGTACAAATTAATGTAACCCGCCTCTTACGGCGCGGGGCTAATATTATTATTATTTTTTACTATTTTTGTAGTCAGTATAAGAGCTCAGCATAGAAAGACTAACTATCTGATGCCCTTATATTCAATATATTCTTTTTTATATAATAAACATACTAATATTAAAAGTCGCATTTTATTTATTTAATCACCGATCACACCAGCAGTTCCATTATAGAACAAATTAAAAGTGTAGTGGTTAGAATAAGTAAACGACAACACCCTGTTAGACGTGGAAGTAATTTTTTAAGCTTCGCGCCTCAACAGTATGTGTTTTCATATCTCTGTCAGGCAGAGGTGCCTGGTATGAGAGATTATGAAAAACAGTTTTCATATTTTATATATACATTTCATTTGACTATTTCATTAATATAATATCTAATCTAATTAAAATATCTTTATATATAACTTTTCAGTCTTCTTTGTCTTCAATTTCCTTATAGTATTTCTTTATTTTTGTTTTAAATTTATCGTCATCATTGGTCATCTTAATATCGTTTGGCAATTCGTTATATATTTTGCTAGCACTCCATATGACATTTTCTCTCAAATTTTTCTTTGTATTGTGTTCAATGTGAAAATTGCTGTGTTGTCTAGTGTAGTATTCATGTATATCTTGATTTATGTCTATTGTCGCACTTGTTTTAATTCGGTTAAATTTCATTTTGTGTATTAGTTTGCTTTTTTCTATTTTAATAATGTTATTTAGCGAATGATTATTTGTTTCTCTCTGTAAGTATTTGATGGGTGTTACATGTGGAAAATTATATGCTATTTTTATGGCTTTATTCATTATTCTCTGTATGTCATTTAGGTTAGCTTTAGTTGTTTGGCTCCATGTTGTTATTCCATATAAAATTATAGGTATTATTTGCGTTTTAAGAATCAGTATTTTATTTTTTTGCCGAAAGAGTGGATCCTTTTCAATGTCCCTGTTAATGTTCCTATCTTTTTTTTATTTTGTTTATATGTTGTGTCCATGTCAGTTTTTCATTTATTATCAGTCCTAAGTATTTTATGCTTTCCACTTCTTCTATTTCTCTATTATTTACTTTAATATTTAGTTTAGTGTCCTCGGTATTTTTTCTATGTTTGAAATATATGTATTTTGTTTTATCAATGTTAATTGTTAGTTTATTTTCAGTTAGCCTTTCGGTGTATATTTTCATATCTGTGTTTATAGTATCTTCGAGTCCTTTTTTTATCCTTATCTGCATATACTAAGACATTATCGTTTGCAAATAATATGTATCTTCCCCTTAATTTTGCGTCTTTAAGGTTATTGGTGTATAATAGATATAATAAAGGTCCTAATACAGAACCTTTTGTGGGACTCCACAGGTTATTCTACATCTTCCACTTGTGAAATTTCCCACATTCATCCTTACTACCCTTTCCATGAGGAATCTTTGATAATGCTGTAAGAAAAACCCTCTACACCCAAATCTATTAGTTTGAGTATTGATGATATTAGTCAAATCTATTAGGGCACCTTGTGTATTTGATGAAGGGAGGAAACCATATTGATGTTTATCTATTTTTTGAATGAACAAATTTAGTAATCTTTCTTTAATTATTTTTTCATATATTTTCGAAAATGTATTAGTTATTGTTATGGGTCTGTAATTATTTGGATCTGTTTTGTTTCCTGTTTTAAAAATTGGTTTTATTGTAGCTGTTTTGATGCACGATGGAAAAGTCCCTCTTTTTATGCAGTTGTTGATTAAAAAAGTGAGTAGAGGAGCTATTTGATAAATTATTTTTTTATAATTTTGCTGTTATTGCTTGCTGTATATTAAGAAAAAACATTGATCATCATATCATAGATAGACCGAAGGAAGTAATATTCATATAGAATAATATGCAAAAAATGCAAAAAATATTGTTTTCACTAAGTTAGACTTTTTTTTTGTTTGACAGTATTTGTATATTTGGCTTAAGCTTTGTAACACACAGTTTTAATTGATCCTTTAAATGTGCATTTGTAATTTGCGTTCTTAAATTTGTTTTTTTTTTAACATGAGAGAAAATGTCTCGCGTTTTGCTAAATTCGGTTCGGTAATTCCGAACCTGGGAAGTAAACAGTGACCTTGTTCTCGAAGGCATGGAGATTCAACAGTATTTTTTAAATTTTAGATGGAATTGTTTATAGATTTCTTGCTGTATAATAATCTCCAAGTAAAGTGGCATTTTGCTGTTTATTGTTTAGAGTGCATTGCTTGCCGTAGTACGGCATGCCTTATTATTTAATACAGTTCTTTCCTGGTCATCTCTGGAGATTCCTTTGATCACTAGCGCCAAGTCATCTGCATATGCAACATAACGTCCATGCAGAAGTTTTATGCAGCACGTCCAATTATTGATCCCTGTTGACTTCTGCGTTTTCCTCTTAACTATTTTGGTGTTGCCTGTTGCATAAGAATTTCTCATTTTAAAGTAGTCCTTAACTACATTTTCCATGAGGCTGCTCAATTTGGCCTGCTATGGCGGGCCACCATAGTTATCAAAGGTTTATACACATATTCATTTCTATATACTTTGCGTGGATGCGCTCTACTAATTTTCTCTAAGACCTTACCCATCACTGCAGAAGGGCAGTGATGGAAAAGCGGTATGATTTTGCTGTCTCTTCTGTCTGTTTTCACTCCCTCTTTTGGGAATTCAATCAACAGGAAAACTACCTTCTTGGAAGCAGTTATTTAATATGACTACTAGATAGAATTGCTTCTTTATTTTCAGAAGGCAGTTCAAGTGATAATAGGGGAAAACCTTGTTTAGTTTATCACACACAATTTTGTATACTATATCCTAAGGGTCTTCGTTACCTACGCTGATTATAAAGCCTCTCCATGAAGTAGTTTTGTGTTTTCTTATTTCTCTAACGTATCTTTTCTCTTCCCTTTTGTAAGCCTGTGCTTTCATCAATATATCGTCAAGGCATAGTCTCTTGGCCCGCAATAATATCAATAAATGTATAAAGAAATCCAAAAGTTTGATAAAGTATCAAATCGGGCAGTCAATGTTGGAGCTGCAGTATCAAGTATGATGTAGTAAAGATTAATTTTAAAATTTTCTTTTGTAGTCAATTAAATGTCTTCATCTCCTACATGATAATTTGTTTTCGATGGCGTCGGCGACGTACACTAATTTCAGCAGGAAAATCTGGCTCCGTTTTTAATGCTTCATAAAGTTCATTAGCCAATTGCAAATAATTTTCGAAACTTTCATTATTTATAATGCTTTCGGAAAATTTCAATACTTAATTGATTCAGTACACGAACTAACATTCCAAGAAACTTTTTACGTCATTTTGCTAAAAAGTTCAGATTTCTGCACCATATCTCTTTCTAACAATTCACGCTTAAAGCCAGTGTCATATGGGAAAAATGTTACACATGCGTGGATGGGCTGACAAATGATTTACCTAATTAAATAGTCTACACAAGTGAAAGCAAATCTTGCACTATTCGCATCTCATACAAGAACTGTTACATGCTTGATTAGCCTGTGTAACCACATATGATGATAAATTCCACTGTTTATCGGAAATAATTTGTATCTGCTTTATATTTTCACTTCTCTTATGCCTTTTTATTGTCTCTCTCTGTCTTGTTAATATACAAGTTCAATTTATTCTTTTATTTCTGCAACAAAAGGTTTCCACTTCAGTTCTTCACACCATATCAATGGCCTTATCCATTCTCTTACTGTACTTCCTTCCCATGACTCGTTTCTTCATTTGATTATGATGGCTTTCTAAGAACATGTTAGTGTTAATCCCTAATCCTTTCCTATAGCAATATGCCCATGTAGATTCACGGTAGCACTAACCTTTCCTAAAATATGTTACAAATGATTTTGTATCATCATCTCCCTCAAGCTCATCCAAAAATTTATTTAAACTAGTCCTGAATTTCCCCTAATTTCTCTCTCATCTAAAATCATTTTTATAGTTATCAATTTCTCATAAATTAAGTCTCTCTTTTCTCTATTAACAATCTTGGCAGCTGCTGTCCTCTTTCAACTCCTAGTCACGTGCCAAGAACACAACAGTTTATGCTGTGGAGCACCCATGACAGATGACTAAGCATTGAAATATGCTGAGCAGTCATCTGTCATGAATGACTTTGTATTGATTTTACCGACTGCCTTAGAGATTTCTTCAAAAAATATTTACACGTTACTTCACCTTGTCTGTTTGCAAAAAATGCACTGGAACTCCGCTTCCAAATTCATCAATCACCATTAATGTACGCAACTGTTTGTTCCATGGGCGGCATCAAAGCATATTCTGTCTGTGCCAAATTCCTTCAACATTTCCGCGTCTGCTTTTTAGTCATTATTATTAACATATAATCTTCCTTTCTAAGCTCATAATCAACAGTGTTAACATTTTTATGAAACAATACTGAAAATTCACACCCAAAGGTTCACACTGATATAATCAGTTGGGTGTTTGTATGTACGGTATGGTTTTAAATTTTTTTCTTATGTTCCACAAATCTTTACTGGAGACTAAAGAAGCTTTCAGTGGTAATTTATTATTATACGATGCTTCAGGTATATTACCAATGATAACAAAAATCCCTTTGATATGTCTCTGTAATTTTTTATCCATCCGAATATATTTAGCAAGTTTTGATGTCCCAAATGCGTCTTCCAGTAGTAAACAACCACATGACCATCATTGTTAACTGTTGATACAATTCGAGAGGGACATGCTTTCCCAATCTTTCTACTATTGAAAATCTTTGACAATCTGCCTGTGCGTTCTCGACAACGTATATGATCTATTATAGTTATAATACAGAATTGTACTCCCATCGCTCATTTTGTATCCTGCAGTATCCTTAACATAGCTAGATATACTGTTTTGTTCCATTTCATCTTTCCATATGTGAAAATCTGTAGACAAGTATGATATTATAAAAAACTGTATTGACAATATCCATAAATAATTATGTACAAACCATAAAACATCGAAAACCCCTTCGATAGAAAAAATATTGCGCTCCCCTAATTTTCTAACAATTTAATTTAAATATACTTAACTAAAATTATGCCAAATAAATCACAATATTTGAAAAAATGTACATACAAACATAACTATTTATTATAAGAAAAAATAATTTGAAATTAATGAAAACAAATAATAGAATAATGATTAACAGAATATTAAAAAAAATTAATGCGACGGTTGAGCTTGTTTTTTAGAAATTCATCATATTTCTCAATGACAAATGGATTTCTAATCCATTCTTATTGGACATATCTAGATCTTTAAAGTAATGCGAAAATTGGGTCCTCAGAGTAGTCATATGATTGATAAGATCTTTACTTACTTCTATTTCATCAGTAACAGAAGTAATTTTAAAGGTGGGAAACATGTCAAAGTTATTAGTTTTCATCCTAGCTATCCACAGTTTTAATTTTTTCATAAAAGCCGTAATCTTGTCTTTCTGAACAAATCATGAATTTGAGATCTTTGCATTGATTTAGTTAAATCGCATAGTCTTTGAAAATATCAACTAGAAATTCAGTCAAACACATTTAATTTTATACGCAAAATGTTTAACGCAAACAATACTATTTATATTTAATAAAATAAATTTTGAGAATCTCACAAATATATATTGCTTTCTAAACTTTCCACCAATAACTTTCCATCAATTAAAAATTGGCAACATAAAGTTACATAATATTTATTAATTATTTAGCAGATAATAATATATAATCTTCAAGTGGACTCACATAGAAACGCCGGTATAAACCGATGCATTCAAATATTACAATATAATCATAGAACAATGTTTTTTGCACTGTTTCAAATAAAAATTATTTGAATACTTGTAGTTTAGAAAAAACTATATTATTTGTAATAATATAGAAAGAAAAGTATAGAATATATAGAAAGTAAAGAAAAGCTAAAAATACTACTAAAATAATTTAAATTATTTTCAAAATACAATACTGTTATCACTGCTATATGTAATTTATTCAACTTTTCGATGCAAACTGAGTCATTGTTTATAAAATAGCCTGTGTCTCACAGAGTATGTTTGTCCACTGAGGTGGACAGCCGTCCCCAAAGGGTTAAAATAAGATTCTACAGCAGCATTCGAATGCTAATGTGATCTCTCATTGCCGAGCATCAACCCAGACTACAGTGGCAAATTGGGATATACTACGATAATTAGAAAACCCAGACAGTAAAAATGATGTTTTGATAACTTTCGCCATGCTCTCTTCAGTTTTGCACATGATGTCGAGAAATTCCTTATAAAATCGACTGCTTTGTAAAATATTTTGACTCGAATTAGGCTCTTCTATTATTTTCAAATCAGTGTTGACTAAAATAGTTTTTTTTTCAATACTGTATTATTGTCTTTATTTGAGCAATTACTATAATAATATTAATAACAATAATACTAGCTGTCTAATATGCACGCAATATGAGCAAACATTTTTCGAGCATAGTTCAAATCTCGAGATTGTTTGCCTAAAAGTATATAATTGATTTTACGGCGAATATAATTAAATCTCGGTTGCCGTTAGCAAATTTTTTAGCATGATATGATAGTCTCTTCGTAAAATGGCTACATTTATAATGTTTTCTTATATATTTTTGTTAAGGAGGTGGAGGCATTCATATTATTTTTGAAAAATTTGAGTCTATTATTAGTGAGACTTTATGAGAAGGGGAGGATATGAGATAACAAAACATTTCACAAAATTGAGACAAAATTTATATAATAAATATAAAACTCTTTAAGTCGAATAGAACATAAGAAAACATTTTGAGTTAGTTTATTGTGCATTGTGCCATACCTATAAAATATTTGTTCGATGTCATCGATTATGTACAAATAAAATTGTCAGTAATTGTAAAATAAATTGTTGTTGCGATTATAAAATTAATGCGTTCGTTTAGATAAGACTTGTTGATGACATAAGATCTATCAAATTTCATAGTCTTTGTAGAAGATCTGTTGCTACTTTCCAATATAATACCCTCGATCTTCAATAGAATTGCTCGGTGCAATTCTACATTTGTGAATGATTTTAGTAGTTTGTCTAAATGTTCGGGTATTATGTACATATATTGTTCAGTGGGTTCAGGAAGAGGAACCTTCAAAGTTTGTCAGCTTTTCAAGGACTTTGAAAGCTGCTTCAGAATCGAAGTCCCCGCTTATTTCTCTTTCTACGTTTAACTGGTGTTTCTTGTTCATGTGGAGATGTTGGTGTATCATCCACTTCGGTAAATGTGGTAATATCATAATCGACCTTTATAGGATATTCCATTTCAGACGATATACATTCTGTGGCATTGCTCTAAAAATAGCATTAATTTTGTATTCTAAAATGAAGAAAAAATATGCACTTCAACTTCAACATTAAGCTCATTTAATTTATTATCAATGTTAAATATTCTGTATTAGTAGTAAGTGCACTTACCGAACTCTGTGATTCCTGAAGCTGAACCAAAGGGCAAAGAGTTTCGGACTTTTCCGCGGTGGTCAAAAAGTATCCAGAAACTGAAACTATTGAACTATACCAAAGGCTTGGTTATAAACCT
>NW_020538792.1:0-29030 GCF_003426905.1 Ctenocephalides felis
TTTATCCTTGTGATTATGAAAATAGTTTTCAATCGAATAGGAAGACACCGCTCTGTGTTTGTCATATTCACTAGGCGTCGTGCACATGTCTAGAATTTCAGGCGGGTTCTTATTGTGATTAATATATTTTTCATTGAACATCAGAGATTGTTCACCTTCTTAGATCAATACAATATATCAAATGAAAAGGATTTTGAGGTATGTGGAAAAAGTGTCATTACATTACATTAATAGTAGTATACCAAACGCATTAATTGACCTTCCATCACCTCCATATATAATCAATCGGAAGGATATTTTTAATTTGTACGGACTTCTTAACAAGAAGTCAAGATACAAGACTTCTTTGTATGGATCAATATAATGTATTGTCGACGAAGATATTTCAATACTTTCAGAAATTATTCAAGGTAGTGAAGATGGATTTGTCCAATTCAATTGTAATGATGACAAAATTTTTGGACCTTCCTGACTTGCCTGATATCTGGTACAAGTTATTTTCAATCCTCAACAAAATACTCATTTGTATAATATAAATCGCCAAATTTTGTGAAATTAAATTAACTTCGAAGGAAATTGAGAATATCATGCAGCATGGATATTAGAGAAAAAGTAATATTGAATAAAATCAATTCGTAATCACTCGACAATTGATAGTTGGAAGATAATTACTGATGCAATAAATTATATTAACGAATTTTAAATATTCAATGAGCAACACAATGTAACGCGTAAGTTATGATAGTATTTTCTTTCTTTTTACCAATATTTATAAATCGAAAACTACCAATACACGAATACTAATCAACAATACATACAAATAAATATTACAATTTAAATAATTCAATGGTAATTTTAATGTAATATCATATAATTAGTCATTATAGTTCTTTTGTTCTTTTGTCTGTTTATGAATATAATTAACAAATGTAACGTCACATAAGATTTATTTTTGCCCATACATGATACTGCACATCGCGAAAGTGAAAAAGTTTGACTTTTTATGTCGTTGCTTGTCTTATATAACTCTAGTCGAATACATTAATTTTTATCTAAGCGATATATAAATTTTAGAAAAAGTAACATCCACGTGCACGTTACGATGACTTTATAAGCTATTTCACAAGTTTCTGTAAATTAAATACATATTTCAGATTATGTTATGGTACAAAAAGCTTCAAGGTTTTAATGAAAAGCAATGCAAAGCAAAACCAATTTTTTATTGGACGTTTTGAATATGCGTTTTGTCTCCTGCCTCAATAATTGTTTCATAAGATGTTTTAAATTGTTACGACGCTTTTTTTTGTAGTATTGCTTTTTTTTTTTTTTTTTTTTATTTTGGATATAATTTACATCTGTCCAGTGGACATTAGGTAAATTTTATGGATAACAAAATAACAGAGAAGCTGTCTGCAAAATAAACTATTGAATGCTTGAGAGAGTGCACAGTTGCAATCTCTCCTTATTTAAGAAAAGATTATAATCTAGATTGACTTGGGATGCCAGTTAGGTCCAAGGGCGTTTTCCTTTTTAGTCTTTTGGTGTAGTTTGCTGAGATGAGTGCTTTGGCGAGCCCGTTGGGATGGTTCTCCAGTCGGTGACTGTGTTTGATGGCGTATCTTGCAATTTCTTCTTCTACAGTATGCAGCCCGTGTCCTGGTGGAGCAGCCATACCGGTACATATTTTGGGGCGTTCAGGATGATCCTTAATATCTTGTTTTGAAACTTTTGAATAATTTTTGTATTGCTCTTAAATGCTGTCCCCCAAAGTGCAATTCCGTAAGTCCATATGGGTTTTAGGATAACTTTGTAAATCAATAGTTTGTTGTATGTCGATAATTGAGATTTTCTTCCTAGTAGCCAATAAAGGCTCTTGAATTTTTCTTCTAGTTGTTTTCTTTTCTTCTGGATGTGTATTTTCCAATTAAGTTTCCTATCCAGATGTATACCCAGGTATTTAACGGCAACTGCTTGTGGTATCTGTTCTCCATTAATAAATATCGGTGGGCAAGTATCTTTCCTCAGTGTGAAAGTGATGTGGACTGATTTTTGGTTGTTGATTCTTAATCTCCAGATTTTGTGCCAAGTTTCAATCATTAGAATGTGACGCTGCAGCAGTTCGGATGCTATTTTAGGGTCTTCGTGCTTGGATAGGATGCATATGTCATCTGCAAACGTAGCAATTTCAGTGTCTGGGGAAGTTGGCATGTCGTAGGTAAATATGAGGAATAAAATAGGACCTAGCACGCTACCTTGGGGAACGCCAGAGTTAATGTTTCTGAGGGATGAGGTTTGATTTGCCAGACTAATGTAGAATTTCCTCTCAGTAAGATAGGATTTTAATATTGAGAATAGTTGTGCAGGTAGGATATTCTTTAATTTATGAAGTAGTCCGGCGTGCCAGACCTTGTCAAAGGCTTGGGATATATCAAGGAAGCAGGCTGAGCAGTACCTCTTTTCATGTATTGTAGCATTTATCTGTTCCACAATTCTGTGTGTTTGTTCTGTGGTGGAATGTAGCTTTCTAAAACCAAATTGATAGTCCGGAATTATAGATTTGTCATGGAGTATTGTTAGAACTTTTTTGAGTAGAAGTTTTTCAAATATTTTAGAGAGAGTTGAAAGTAAACTTATTGGTCGGTATGACTTGAGAAGACAAGGATCCTTGCCTGTTTTGGGAATTAGAATTACTTTGGCTATTTTCCACGTCTTAGGAACACTTTTAGTCTTAGGAGAGAGTTGAACAGAATTGTTATGTACCTCAGAGTTTTTTGGTGGGAGCTGTTTCAGGATTTGGATTGATATAAGATCATGGCCAGGAGATTTACCTGATCTTGAGACTGAAATTTCATGTTTGACTTCTGATGCCAGGAAGCGAATTTGAGTACACTCATGGTTGGAAAAGTTTTCAGACTGTATTTCTTCAGTGGTTTGCTCCTCTTGGAAGTAGTTTTGCGGAAATGGTTGAAATACGTTTTCGAAGAAATCTGCAAATAAATCGACCTTTTCTTGATGACTTTTTGCCCAGGAGTTATCATTTTTTCTAATAGGGATTACCGGGAGTATAGGTTGTTTGAAATGTTTAGTAGCTTTCCATAGGGAGTAATTCGTGTCCTTAGTAGCCGTCAGGTCTTTGATTCTTTTTTCAAGTACGTTGTTGTTGTATTCTTTCAGTAATCTTTTTACTTCTTTACAGGCGCTGTTCAATCTTGTTTTATCTTGAGGAGATCTTGATGTTTGCCATATTTTTCGGAGTCTTCTTTTGATCGCAATATGTTGTTTGATGTACAGAGGATAGTTGAGTTCATTACTGGTTGTAATTGAAGGAGTGCTATTTAGTGCCGATTGATGTAGTGTTTCGGTGAGATGATTTACCGCGTTATTTATGTCGTTTTCTGACTTTAATAACATATTACAATTTAAGTTGATATCAAGCAGTTCTCTAAATTTGTTCCAGTCCGTGAATTTGTTGGTCAGGTAAGGTTTTATAAAAATCGATGGTTGTTTACAAAAAATGGTTAGCATAACAGGAGAGTGGTCAGAGCTCAAGTCTAAGCTATTTGAGATTTCATATTACTGATTGTTATTCCTTTGGTTATGTAGAAGTCTAACAGATCCGGATTTCTTTTCGGGTCGCTCGGCCAATAAGTTGGTTCACCGGTTGAGATCGGGATTAGATTGTTAGTGTGTATGGGGCTGTAGAGTTCACGCCCTCTAGGATTGGTAAGTCTTGATCCCCAATATGGATGTTTCGCATTATAGTCACCTCCAACTATAAACTTATTTCCTAGAGCTCGTAGTATTGCTAGTAATCCTAATGCACATGCACTATTCTAAAATTCTTGCAGCTCATGATTGACCAGGTGCTGTGAGTTAGTGTTCAGGTAGATTTTTTCTTTGGTACATTGGAATTTTCATTGCGATCATCTTGGCTCTCGATTTCATCATAAGTTTGCTAATCGCTTTCAGATTGCAGCTAATTTAGAAAAACAGTATAGATTTTTTTTTATATATATGTGTATATATATATATATATATATATATATATATTACTTGTATTGCATGTGTTAAGAATTCATAAAGTATATTATTACGAGTGTAACATGAACTATTTTTTATAAGGGTCGTTGTCTAGACTAGTGTGTCGCCGGACTATGTTAGACTAGGTGGTCTAAATTAGGTGGTCTAATGTCATTCACAGTTCAAGTGCTAGATGCATTTAGATGCATTTGTAATATAAGATATTTTTATTTTTGATGTTAGTTATATGTCTGGACCGTCTATATCGGCGTCGTTAATTTTATTTATGGGTCTGCAAATGCCTTCAGATCATTTCAAGGAATCATCTACTAAGTCCAAGAAATCATCCCCCGTCAATGTACAAATTAATGTAACCCGCCTCTTACGGCGCGGGGCTAATATTATTATTATTTTTTACTATTTTGTAGTCAGTATAAGAGCTCAGCATAGAAAGACTAACTATCTGATGCCCTTATATTCAATATATTCTTTTTTATATAATAAACATACTAATATTAAAAGTCGCATTTTATTTATTTAATCACCGATCACACCAGCAGTTCCATTATAGAACAAATTAAAAGTGTAGTGGTTAGAATAAGTAAACGACAACACCCTGTTAGACGTGGAAGTAATTTTTTAAGCTTCGCGCCTCAACAGTATGTGTTTTCATATCTCTGTCAGGCAGAGGTGCCTGGTATGAGAGATTATGAAAAACAGTTTTCATATTTTATATATACATTTCATTTGACTATTTCATTAATATAATATCTAATCTAATTAAAATATCTTTATATATAACTTTTCAGTCTTCTTTGTCTTCAATTTCCTTATAGTATTTCTTTATTTTTGTTTTAAATTTATCGTCATCATTGGTCATCTTAATATCGTTTGGCAATTCGTTATATATTTTGCTAGCACTCCATATGACATTTTCTCTCAAATTTTTCTTTGTATTGTGTTCAATGTGAAAATTGCTGTGTTGTCTAGTGTAGTATTCATGTATATCTTGATTTATGTCTATTGTCGCACTTGTTTTAATTCGGTTAAATTTCATTTTGTGTATTAGTTTGCTTTTTTCTATTTTAATAATGTTATTTAGCGAATGATTATTTGTTTCTCTCTGTAAGTATTTGATGGGTGTTACATGTGGAAAATTATATGCTATTTTTATGGCTTTATTCATTATTCTCTGTATGTCATTTAGGTTAGCTTTAGTTGTTTGGCTCCATGTTGTTATTCCATATAAAATTATAGGTATTATTTGCGTTTTAAGAATCAGTATTTTATTTTTTTGCCGAAAGAGTGGATCCTTTTCAATGTCCCTGTTAATGTTCCTATCTTTTTTTTATTTTGTTTATATGTTGTGTCCATGTCAGTTTTTCATTTATTATCAGTCCTAAGTATTTTATGCTTTCCACTTCTTCTATTTCTCTATTATTTACTTTATATTTAGTTTAGTGTCCTCGGTATTTTTTCTATGTTTGAAATATGTATTTTGTTTTATCAATGTTAATTGTTAGTTTATTTTCAGTTAGCCTTTCGGTGTATATTTTCATATCTGTGTTTATAGTATCTTCGAGTCCTTTTTTTATCCTTATCTGCATATACTAAGACATTATCGTTTGCAAATAATATGTATCTTCCCTTAATTTTGCGTCTTTAAGGTTATTGGTGTATAATAGATATAATAAAGGTCCTAATACAGAACCTTTTGTGGGACTCCACAGGTTATTCTACATCTTCCACTTGTGAAATTTCCCACATTCATCCTTACTACCCTTTCCATGAGGAATCTTTGATAATGCTGTAAGAAAACCCTCTACACCCAAATCTATTAGTTTAGTTTGATGATATTAGTCAAATCTATTAGGGCACCTGTGTATTTGATGAAGGGAGGAAACCATATTGATGTTTATCTATTTTTTGAATGAACAAATTTAGTAATCTTTCTTTAATTATTTTTTCATATATTTCGAAAATGTATTAGTTATTGTTATGGGTCTGTAATTATTTGGATCTGTTTTGTTTCCTGTTTTAAAAATTGGTTTTATTGTAGCTGTTTTGATGCACGATGGAAAAGTCCCTCTTTTTATGCATTTTTGATTAAAAAAGTGAGTAGAGGAGCTATTTGATAATTATTTTTTTATAATTTTGCTGTTATTGCTTGCTGTATATTAAGAAAAAACATTGATCATCATATCATAGATAGACCGAAGGAAAGTAATATTCATATAGAATAATATGCAAAAAATGCAAAAATATTGTTATTCACTAAGTTAGACTTTGTTTTTGTTTGACAGTATTTGTATATTTGGCTTAAGCTTTGTAACACACAGTTTTAATTGATCCTTTAAATGTGCATTTGTAATTTGCGTTCTTAAATTTGTTTTTTTTTTAACATGAGAGAAATGTCTCGCGTTTTGCTAAATTCGGTTCGGTAATTCCGAACCTGGGAAGTAAACAGTGACCTTGTTCTCGAAGGCATGGAGATTCAACAGTATTTTTTAAATATTTAGATGGAATTGTTTATAGATTTCTTGCTGTATAATAATCTCCAAGTAAAGTGGCATTTTGCTGTTTATTGTTTAGAGTGCATTGCTTGCCGTAGTACGGCATGCCTTATTATTTAATACAGTTCTTTCCTGGTCATCTCTGGAGATTCCTTTGATCACTAGCGCCAAGTCATCTGCATATGCAACATAACGTCCATGCAGAAGTTTTATGCAGCACGTCCAATTATTGATCCCTGTTGACTTCTGCGTTTTCCTCTTAACTATTTTGGTGTTGCCTGTTGCATAAGAATTTCTCATTTTAAAGTAGTCCTTAACTACATTTTCCATGAGGCTGCTCAATTTGGCCTGCTATGGCGGGCCACCATAGTTATCAAAGGTTTATACACATATTCATTTCTATATACTTTGCGTGGATGCGCTCTACTAATATTTTCTCTAAGACCTTACCCACTCACTGACTAGACAGGGCAGTGAGTCGGTATGATTTTTTCTGTCTCTTCTGTCTGTTTTCACTCCCTCTTTTGGGAATTCAATCAACAGGAAAACTACCTTCTTGGAAGCAGTTATTTAATATGACTACTAGATAGAATTGCTTCTTTATTTTCAGAAGGCAGTTCAAGTGAGAATAGGGGAAAACCTTGTTTAGTTTATCACACACAATTTTGTATACTATATCCTAAGGGTCTTCGTTACCTACGCTGATTATAAAGCCTCTCCATGAAGTAGTTTTGTGTTTTCTTATTTCTCTAACGTATCTTTTCTTCCCTTTTTGTAAGCCTGTGCTTTCATCAATATATCGTCAAGGCATAGTCTCTTGGCCCGCAATAATATCAATAAATGTATAAAGAAATCAAAGTTTGATAAAGTATCAAATCGGGCAGTCAATGTTGGAGCTGCAGTATCAAGTATGATGTAGTAAAGATTAATTTTAAAATTTTCTTTTGTAGTCAATTAAATGTCTTCATCTCCTACATGATAATTTGTTTTCGATGGCGTCGGCGACGTACACTAATTTCAGCAGGAAAATCTGGCTCCGTTTTTAATGCTTCATAAAGTTCATTAGCCAATTGCAAATAATTTTCGAAACTTTCATTATTTATAATGCTTTCGGAAAATTTCAATACTTAATTGATTCAGTACACGAACTAACATTCCAAGAAACTTTTTACGTCATTTTGCTAAAAGTTCAGATTTCTGCACCATATCTCTTTCTAACAATTCACGCTTAAAGCCAGTGTCAGATGGGAAAAATGTTACACATGCGTGGATGGGCTGACAAATGATTTACCTAATTAAATAGTCTACACAAGTGAAAGCAAATCTTGCACTATTCGCATCTCATACAAGAACTGTTACATGCTTGATTAGCCTGTGTAACCACATATGATGATAAATTCCACTGTTTATCGGAAATAATTTGTATCTGCTTTATATTTTCACTTCTCTTATGCCTTTTTATTGTCTCTCTCTGTCTTGTTAATATACAAGTTCAATTTATTCTTTTATTTCTGCAACAAAAGGTTTCCACTTCAGTTCTTCACACCATATCAATGGCCTTATCCATTCTCTTACTGTACTTCCTTCCCATGACTCGTTTCTTCATTTGATTATGATGGCTTTCTAAGAACATGTTAGTGTTAATCCCTAATCCTTTCCTATAGCAATATGCCCATGTAGATTCACGGTAGCACTAACCTTTCCTAAAATATGTTACAAATGATTTTGTATCATCATCTCCCTCAAGCTCATCCAAAAATTTATTTAAACTAGTCCTGAATTTCCCCTAATTTCTCTCTCATCTAAAATCATTTTTATAGTTATCAATTTCTCATAAATTAAGTCTCTCTTTTCTCTATTAACAATCTTGGCAGCTGCTGTCCTCTTTCAACTCCTAGTCACGTGCCAAGAACACAACAGTTTATGCTGTGGAGCACCCATGACAGATGACTAAGCATTGAAATATGCTGAGCAGTCATCTGTCATGAATGACTTTGTATTGATTTTACCGACTGCCTTAGAGATTTCTTCAAAAAATATTTTACACGTTACTTCACCTTGTCTGTTTGCAAAAAATGCAACTGGAACTCCGCTTCCAAATTCATCAATCACCATTAATGTACGCAACTGTTTGTTCCATGGGCGGCATCAAAGCATATTCTGTCTGTGCCAAATTCCTTCAACATTTCCGCGTCTGCTTTTTAGTCATTATTATTAACATATAATCTTCCTTTCTAAGCTCATAATCAACAGTGTTAACATTTTTATGAAACAATACTGAAAATTCACACCCAAAGGTTCACACTGATATAATCAGTTGGGTGTTTGTATGTACGGTATGGTTTTAAATTTATTTTCTTATGTTCCACAAATCTTTACTGGAGACTAAAGAAGCTTTCAGTGGTAATTTATTATTATACGATGCTTCAGGTATATTACCAATGATAACAAAAATCCCTTTGATATGTCTCTGTAATTTTTTATCCATCCGAATATATTTAGCAAGTTTTTGATGTCCCAAATGCGTCTTCCAGTAGTAAACAACCACATGACCATCATTGTTAACTGTTGATACAATTCGAGAGGGACATGCTTTCCCAATCTTTCTACTATTGAAAATCTTTGACAATCTGCCTGTGCGTTCTCGACAACGTATATGATCTATTATAGTTATAATACAGAATTGTACTCCCATCGCTCATTTTGTATCCTGCAGTATCCTTAACATAGCTAGATATACTGTTTTGTTCCATTTCATCTTTCCATATGTGAAAATCTGTAGACAAGTATGATATTATAAAAAACTGTATTGACAATATCCATAAATAATTATGTACAAACCATAAAACATCGAAAACCCCTTCGATAGAAAAAAATATTGCGCTCCCCTAATTTTTCTAACAATTTAATTTAAATATACTTAACTAAAATTATGCCAAATAAATCACAATATTTTGAAAAAATGTACATACAAACATAACTATTTATTATAAGAAAAAATAATTTGAAATTTAATGAAAACAAATAATAGAATAATGATTAACAGAATATTAAAAAAAATTAATGCGACGGTTGAGCTTGTTTTTTAGAAATTCATCATATTTCTCAATGACAAATGGATTTCTAATCCATTCTTATTTGGACATATCTAGATCTTTAAAGTAATGCGAAAATTGGGTCCTCAGAGTAGTCATATGATTGATAAGATCTTTACTTACTTCTATTTCATCAGTAACAGAAGTAATTTTAAAGGTGGGAAACATGTCAAAGTTATTAGTTTTCATCCTAGCTATCCACAGTTTTAATTTTTTCATAAAAGCCGTAATCTTGTCTTTCTGAACAAATCATGAATTTGAGATCTTTGCATTGATTTAGTTAAATCGCATAGTCTTTGAAAAATATCAACTAGAAATTCAGTCAAACACATTTAATTTTATACGCAAAATGTTTAACGCAAACAATACTATTTATATTTAATAAAAATAAATTTTGAGAATCTCACAAATATATATTGCTTTCTAAACTTTCCACCAATAACTTTCCATCAATTAAAAATTGGCAACATAAAGTTACATAATATTTATTAATTTATTTAGCAGATAATAATATATAATCTTCAAGTGGACTCACATAGAAACGCCGGTATAAACCGATGCATTCAAATATTACAATATAATCATAGAACAATGTTTTTTGCACTGTTTCAAATAAAAATTATTTGAATACTTGTAGTATTTAGAAAAAACTATATTATTTGTAATAATATAGAAAGAAAAGTATAGAAATATATAGAAAGTAAAGAAAAAGCTAAAAATACTACTAAAATAATTTAAAATTATTTTCAAAATACAATACTGTTTATCACTGCTATATGTAATTTATTCAACTTTTCGATGCAAACTGAGTCATTGTTTATAAAATAGCCTGTGTCTCACAGAGTATGTTTGTCCACTGAGGTGGACAGCCGTCCCCAAAGGGTTAAAATAAGATTCTACAGCAGCATTCGAATGCTAATGTGATCTCTCATTGCCGAGCATCAACCCAGACTACAGTGGCAAATTTGGGATATACTACGATAATTAGAAAACCCAGACAGTAAAAATGGTTTTGATAACTTTCGCCATGCTCTCTTCAGTTTTGCACATGATGTCGAGAAATTCCTTATAAAATCGACTGCTTTGTAAAATATTTTGACTCGAATTAGGCTCTTCTATTATTTTCAAATCAGTGTTGACTAAAATAGTTTTTTTTCCAATACTGTATTATTGTCTTTAATTTGAGCAATTACTATAATAATATTAATAACAATAATACTAGCTGTCTAATATGCACGCAATATGAGCAAACATTTTTCGAGCATAGTTCAAATCTCGAGATTGTTTGCCTAAAAGTATATAATTGATTTTACGGCGAATATAATTAAATCTCGGTTGCCGTTAGCAAATTTTTTAGCATGATATGATAGTCTCTTCGTAAAATGGCTACATTATAATGTTTTCTTTATATTTTTGTTAAGGAGGTGGAGGCATTCATATTATTTTTGAAAAATTTGAGTCTATTATTAGTGAGACTTTATGAGAAGGGGAGGATATGAGATAACAAAACATTTCACAAAATGAGACAAAATTTTATATAATAAATATAAAACTCTTTAAGTCGAATAGAACATAAGAAAACATTTGAGTTAGTTTATTGTGCATTGTGCCATACCTATAAATATTTGTTCGATGTCATCGATTATGTACAAATAAAATTGTCAGTAATTGTAAAATAAATTGTTGTTGCGATTATAAAATTAATGCGTTCGTTTAGATAAGACTTGTTGATGACATAAGATCTATCAAATTTCATAGTCTTTGTAGAAGATTCTGTTGCCTACTTTCCAATATAATACCCTCGATCTTCAATAGAATTGCTCGGTGCAATTCTACATTTGTGAATGATTTTAGTAGTTTGTCTAAATGTTCGGGTATTATGTACATATATTGTTCAGTGGGTTCAGGAAGAGGAACCTTCAAAGTTTGTCAGCTTTTCAAGGACTTTGAAAGCTGCTTCAGAATCGAAGTCCCGCTTATTTCTCTTTCTACGTTTAACTGGTGTTTCTTGTTCATGTGGAGATGTTGGTGTATCATCCACTTCGGTAAATGTGGTAATATCATAATCGACCTTTATAGGATATTCCATTTCAGACGATATACATTCTGTGGCATTGCTCTAAAAAATAGCATTAATTTTGTATTCTAAAATGAAGTAAAAAATATGCACTTCAACTTCAACATTAAGCTCATTTAATTTATTATCAATTGTTAAATATTCTGCTATTAGTAGTAAGTGCACTTACCGAACTCTGTGATTCCTGAAGCTGAACCAAAGGTTCAAAAGAGTTTCGACTTTCCGCGGGTCAAAAATGTCTCCAGAAACTGTAAACTATTGAAATACCAAAGGCTTGGTTTATAAACCTGAAAGTAATTTTAAAGTTTAGTTAGGTATTTATTCTTTTATTAAATGTAATTATTAACTAAATATATAAACTAAAGAATTATAATACGTTATCAGTTCCAATACCACTTCTCAATGACTGTTTCACTTTACAATTTTAATATTGAACTGATTTCTCAAATTCTTAATTTTTTTCTGGCACTCGCCGCAGAACTATTTACCTTATTAACTTCCCGTAGGGCAAGTTATAGTAATCGCAAAAAATCAAAAATGAAAATTTTTATATATCTTTACGTTTTAGAGGTTTCTGAACATTTTGGCATACCTTAGAAAAAATGGATGTATGTGTGTGTGTGTGTGTGTGTGTGTGTGTGTGTGTGTGTGTATGTATGTACGTGTGTGTATGTATGTGCGGATACAAATTTTCGTCGACGATTTCGGGAACACGGATCAACCGATTTGAATAATTCAAAAAACATTCGATTCGTATTGATAAGGAGACGTGCTGATTAGTTTTTGGCGAAGGCAGGTCTAGCCGTTCCGAAGATACGGGGCAAAAAGTGCCGAAAACGGTAACTCAGTTTTTAAGAGAACGGAGCGTCCGATTTGAATAATTCAAAGAACATTTCACTTGTATTGACAAGATGAAGAATCGATAAAACTTTCATGAAGGTAGGTCTAGCAGTTTCGGAGATATAGAGGAAAAAGTAAAAAAATGAGCCATTTGGCGGTCAAAAATGATCATTAGACATATGCACATCAAATTATAAGATATTTTATAGAGATTTTAACAATAAGTATACATTTTGTTAACATTCCTATGGGTTCCGTACCAATGCTTATGCGTTAGACAGCGACGCGGCGCTTACGCGCTTTATATTTTGTTCCTATGCAGTTAAAGCAGTACGATTGCTTTGAAAAAAAAGTTCAGATCTTCCACAATATGTCAAAATAAAGAAAAAAAATTTTTTTTTTCAAAAAAAAAAAATCAAAAAAAAAATTTTATTTTTGAAAAAAAAATTTTTTCAAAAAAAAGTAATTTTTTGTCCAATTTATAGTTTCTCAAAAATCTTATTTTTTCAAAGTAATTTTTTTTTCAAAAATGTTAATCGTTTTTAAAAAAATAATAATTTTCGGTACGGGAAGTTCCAGCAATTTGCCTTAAGGCACGATGCCTCAATTGCCTTAAGACAGAATTCCACTTACAGCTAGTCTTTGAAACCTTTTGAAACACCCGTTCCAACGCATCTCTTCGAAGATGCTTGTTGTGGTATACTACGGCAAGTTACAGGCATATAAGCAAACCACTCCCTTAAAAACATCAATTAATAATTCAATTTGTTCTTTAGTCCACTTCTCCATTTTTCCTTGTATGACACACACGTACCGAGATTTATTACAATGATACGGTGTTATTTTTCTAAAGAAGGATTTTTTGTTCTTTCCAACCAAATTGAGAACATCTATAACATTCAAAAACATATTTATTCGGTACCAAAAATTTGGTTATTATTGTTATATATTTGCCTCAGCGAGGAGGTAATTTTGATATTTTGAAACACAACACAAGTTTATAAATTTATTACAGAATAGAGATATTATTATACAGAATTTCATCAAAGATAATTATAAGGTTATGTGTTTCATTTGACGTTCAGAGCGAGAATGTGCCTTGTGTTTCGTTGTAAAGGTCTCTGTCCAGCCGGAAATATATAGTCCATAGAATGCAGAGTGGAACTCGAGAGATGTAGAGTCCATAGAGTAATATATGTGACGTTAAATAGGTAAGAGTATCGGCGCATAACACACCTTTCCCCTTCAGGAGATTATAGTTCATTACCAAATTTAGACATTTTTACAATAAATTATGAACTATAATCGAAAAACATAATATAGAAACAAGGTACATAGTAAAAGAAAAGAACAATTTCACAAAGGACATAGAAATGACACATAGAAAATGGAAATCAATAATATGTTAATACAATGAAAATGATCAAGAAAATGATATTTATGAATTAAAACAACACTTAAGACTAACTATTCCAAAAACAATCCTTAAAACTAGTACAATGTAGAAATGAAAATTAGTATAAAATCAATTAACAATAGAAAAGAAAATAGAATTAAAATTAACGCATATAAGAATAGAAAATAATATACATTTTAAATAGAATTATAATCATTGTATAAAAGGTTTTATCCTGTTTACATGAACTTTCAAATATTTCTTTCCACAAGGCAGAGTATAATTAACAAACGAGGAAAGAAGATATTTTTGTTATAAAAAACTGAAATTTTGTTATATAATTATAAAAATGGGAACCAATATAATATTTATTAAATTCAGTGTGAGTTAGGAAATGGGTAAACATAGGTTTCATGGATATTGAAATATTATTGAAAATTGAATTATCTCGACACAAAATTATATAAACGTAGAATATTAAATTTATAGAAAAAAGTGGAATTATTACTACTTTAATTAATTTCTCTAAAAGAACAATTTAATGTTTCAATATTTATGCTAAAATAGAATAATAAAAATATGAAAAATTGTTCAAAAGCAAAATTACAATTGCGAATGAAATGAGTATATTTATCTTGGCTAGAGCCATCAAATGAATTAATCATTTCTCTAACTTCCTTGAGTTTTGAAGCCATGGTTGATGAGGGTATCGAGGTAGATGGAAGAAGTCGAAGTCGAAAATTTTGTTCTTCGAATAGAAGGAATTGGTAAAATATTAACCCTATTGAAAACTGAGTCTACTAGTAAAGTGATTGGTTACCTGATTCTGAGACTAATCGTAGAACAATATTCAAAAACTGACTCGTAGAATAATTTTTCAAAATTGGACTCATTGGATCTGCTAATGATTCTCTGATTTGTATACTCGAAGCTCTGCCGGTTCACTTTGTTGTACATTCAATATATTAACTACACATTTAAGATGAGATTAATAAAATTGTTTAAATGGGATTTTAAGAACTATAGTAATAATTAAAAATAATTATGAACAGTGTGGTTAATTGGAAATAGTAATATAGTATAATGATTAGTAGATATAGTGTAATAAATAGTAAAATATAGTATAATGAAATGGTAAAATATAGTAATTTTATTCTATATCACAATCAAGTTCTATAAATTTTTAGTTATGGTATAATAGTATTAAAAATTTTAATAATGAAAGAAAATGGTAATTAGAATATAGTAGAATTAGAATTTGTTTTGAATATGGTAATTATTGATTTTGAATTAATTAATTATATTAGAAAACAAGATATGGAAATACTTAAAATAGTATAATATAGTAAAATATAGTATAATGATAAAATATAATTGCAATTAGTGTGATTAATTTGGAAATAGTAGAAATAGTAATTGAAATGGAATATAGAACATGTAGTAAAATATCACACACCAGTTACAATTAAATTTTACTAATTAAAACATTATTTAATATGGAAAGTTTGATATAGAAAATATGGAAATAACATGGACATTTATATTATGATAAATATATAATGAAATAGAATGTCTAAAATTTGGTAATGACCGTACATGTCAGATCAGCGAAGAAACCGCAAGTGACGCGATCCGAGTTCATCCCAAGTCTGGAATGAAAAGAGAAATTAGATACGTTCAGTTGAGACCAACTGAAACATTTTAGATAATCAATGCATGTTTTCAGAATATGATGCACAATTTAATATCTTTGTTATGGGCACCGTTGGAAGATCAAGAATTAAAATACAATGTCGACAGTTGCTGATAGAAAATACACTTGAATCAATCCTGTCCGTCAATGTGCGTCAAATTCTAATGTGGATCTGCAAAAAGGAAGAAGCGCCGTATCAAAAAAGAAATATAATAAATGAATTTGAATAAAAGATATTTTATATAGAAAGGGTTAGTAAAATTTATTAAATAATAAAATTTAGTGGAAAGATGACATGAATGAGTGGGAGATGATTACTAAATTATCATTGGTTAGCAAAGTATTGTTTAATATCAAAACTAACAAATTCTGAAATATCATAGAAATATTGAGCTTTTAAGAATTTTACTATAGTATTGTTGAATTTATGATTATTTATTTTTCGTATGTGAAGTAGTAGAAAGTTAAAAAGTTGAATTCCAAATCCGTCAATTGAGTTAAAAGACGTTGCAAGTTTAAATACTGGTGCTTTAATAGTTAAGTTTCTTGTTTTGTAATGAGAATTCGACATTGAAGACAAATTGAAATGTTGGGGATTATTTTTTATAAACGATAAAGTAATGAGCAAAAATATACTGGGAACGGTAAGGATACTATGTTCACGAAAAATGTTTTTACAAGAAGATAAAGAACTAATAGAAAAAATTATTCTCAAAGCTCTTTTTTGAAGTTTAAAAATGCGGTTAAGAGATGGAGAGAACCCCCAAAACTGGATTCCATATGCGATGTGTGAGTAAAAATTGGAATAGTAAATTGAGAGAAGACAATTTAAACTAACCTTAGATTTCAGAACTCTTAAAATAAAACACGTTTTCGTTAAATTAGGTGTTAGTATATAATCAATGTGGTAGTCCCAATTTAAGTTTTTATGCAATTGTATGCCTAAAAACTTCGAGAGAGAAGAAAATTTGAAAATAGTATCATTTCCGTTCAGCGAGCTTATCTCATTATTAATTTTATTAACAGTACGAAATGACATTATTTGGGTTTTATCATTATTGAGTAAAAGATTATTGGATTTAAACCAACTGGAAATTGAAGCCATTACTGAATTTAATTTGTTACTTATTTCTTCCAAAGAATTTACCTTAACAATAATACTAGTGTCATCAGCAAAAAGAATTAATTTACTTACACATCTGAACAATTTGAAAGATCATTTATATAATATATAATAAATCATAAAGGTCCAAGTATTGAACCTTGAGGGACACCGAGTTTGATATTTAATTTGTCTGATAATATTACCGAACCATCATCATCGCTCAAGTAAACAGACTGAGTCCTGTTTGATAAATAAGATGAAAATAAGTCAAGAGCAAAACCTCGCACGCCGTATTTTTCAAGCTTATTACAAAGGATATCATAGGAGATACTATCAAAGGCTTTGGACAAGTCACAAAAAAATATAATGCAAAAGCTACTATCTTCAAAAGAATGAACAATAACATGTAGTAAAGTGTATATAGAATGGGATGTTGAGCATTTTTGTCGAAATCCAAACTGATTTTTAAATAGAATACCGTTTTTTGTTAAAAAATTATTAAGGCGACTATGTAAGATTTTTTCAAAAATTTTATCAAAAGTATTTAATAATGAAATTGGGCTGTAATTATTAATTAAATCAGTGGCCCCTTTCTTATAAAGAGGCTTAACTTTTGAATGTTTAAGATGATTTGGATAGGTGTCTTTATCGATAGCGTTATTAAAGCATATGAGAAGTTTATCAATAAATAATGGAAAAAATCGTTTTAAAATGTCGGATGAAATTTCATCTGGTCCTGAGGAATAAGAATTATTAAGAGAAAAAATTGCACGCGACAATTCCTCGGAGGATATAGGATATAGATAAAAGGAATTTGAATTAGTTTTTATTTTAGAAAAGATTGCATTTGAAATGACCGGATCAATAGTTATATTTGAAGTCAAATTAAAAGCTTCATTAACGAAAAATTATTAAATGCGTTAGCAATTGATAGCTGATCATAAATTTTTATATTATTATTATTAAGGCATGTAATATTGGTAGAATTTGCTTTAAAGTTAACTTCCGATTGACCACTTCGCTTTTTGTTTATTACGAGAAGTGAAAATAATATTATCATTGTACTTAATTTTTTTGAAAATTTCTCTATATTTCAAAAAATAAATCATAAAACTAAAATTACTATTATGTTTGGATTCACGTTCTAAACGCAATAATGTATTATATGAAATACATAGGCCTTGAGAGTACCACGTTTGAGTTTTATTAATGTTCATTTTATGTTTTGACATAGGGAAAGCAGTGTTGAAATTATGTAAAGAAGAATTTATAAATGTATCAAATGTAAGATCATTGGAGTGGATCCAACATATTCCAAGTCTCTTTTTCTAGTAGTTCCTTGAAAAATAATTTATTTTTTATATTAAATTTTCTTTTATGCCGATACGCATGAGAAGTAGAATTAGTAGTATTAGGCAAGGAGAGCGAAATTCCATAATGGTCAGAAAGACCGGTATTAATTACACAAGAATTTACCGTAGATATATTTGTGAAAAAATCATCAATACAATATGAGGAGGAGTTAGTTAGTACTACACAAAACGTGCTATGAGAAAAATGGGTTTTGATGGCACAAAATTCAAAGACTTTTTCTATAGGCAAAATATTAGTTTTGATACTTTTACATTTCAATTTTGTTGAAGCAAAGATGCAAACACCGCCGTGTTTGAAGACATTCCGGGCAAAGAAGGAGCATAAATTATAACCATTTAATTTGATTAATAAAAATTTAGAGTCGGTTAACCAATGTTCAGTCAAGCATAAAAAATTTGGTTTATATTTAGTCAGAACTATATCAAGTTTGTTTAATTTGTTAGGTAAATTTTGTATGTTCTGACAGAGAATAAAGGAATTAACGTCATCAGCGAAAGCGAAAGGATTTGGAGTTACCGGAATTTATCAGAGGCAGCACATCTCTTGCGAGAATACGACAAAGCTTCTGTTTGGCACTGGAAATAAAATGAAGGCCGTGCCTGGTGTAGTCAGTTCTGTTAACGTACCTATTGATATCGAAGACCCTAACATTATTGAATTTACCACAACCAAAGTCACGGAAAATGCAACGATTGACGTTGAAAATTTTGCAATTCAGAGATAATCGTCATATCGATAAGGAATTGTAACAATACAAAGATTTGTCTTGCTACATGAATGACGGGCTATCTCTAATGCATCCCGAATAGCATAATTAGATTTAGTGTCATTCGTTCCAGCCAATATAACAACATGATTACGAGCGCTAAAATTCGCAACTACACCCGAGATATCAGCAACCACGCTAGAGAATCCCGCACCGGGTTTGACCACTCTAAGCAAACTGAATTTGGTACCTAACAAACCTCTTAAGAACTCGGACCAAGATCTGCCGTGGCTGTCAGACAAAATCAGTAGTTTAGGAGTGGCCTGGGGAGAGGAGGAAGAAGGAAGTGTGGGAGACGCTTTGGCCGGTTGACTTGTACTATTAACTGCTTGGGGTGATGCCTTTAACTCAGATTGCACCTTTGAATTTTTGCCATTCAACTTGGAATTGGCTATTGCTAACTCTTTCGTTAACCTGGCAATAATTCTGTCTTTCTCGCCAAGCTCTGCTTTCAGTGAATTTTTACATTCACGTAAACACAAACACTCGGCGCAGACAACGGTGCTGTCCAAATTAAATGCATCATCAAAAACAGTTTCATCTGTTGAAATATTACTCACCATTTGACTTCTGGTATTGACCATCTTGACTATAAAGGGCGTAGGTAAAAACTTGTATGGGCAGGTAGTAGAAATCGTCCGTTCGAGTGATTTTACAACACAATGGAATTAAATGCACCAGGTATATTATATTTCTTACGAGGTAATAGAGTAACTTATTTCAAAATTAAAATTGAAAAGAAATTGAGAATAATAAATGTGAAAAATATATATAAGAGACTTGTTTACTCTTTCGACGTCGGCGGCGGACTGAGAGATTGTTTGCATTTGTCCACATTTTTTGGATCTAACAAACTGACTGCTTCAACAATACATGCTTTTCATTTCAATATCACTAAATGGTTTGCCCCGTTTTCCAAGTATATGTGCTATTCTATACGTAACAGAAACTGCAGCGGAATTTTGATTTACAAAGGCACTAAAATATGCCTGCTGATGATGCTTCTCATTGTTTAACTATCGAAGTGCATCTTTTTGTGATTCACCTTCTAAAGCGAAATTTTATGAGTCAAATAATATTCATTTGCAGTCTTTGCAGCTTTTTCAAGTATTTAACAGTGTATTGCACAACAGCACATCATTTTATCTTTCTCAGTAGTAAAGAAAAAATCTAACGCGCGTTCTACATTAAATATTCTGTTTTTATCACCTATCTTTCTTTCTCACAATTTGATATGGTGGATAAATAAAAACTAATATTAAATAAATTGCAACAGGGTAGCATTGCGAGATGCAAGTCAGAAGGAGATGCAGCCAATAAATATCGATGTTAACATATTGTCTCCTAACATGTGGTTTATGTTTATTTAACATGTGGCTGCAACCCTCATGCGTTATACTCGAATACAACATCGAGCTTCATTTTGCCATTTGCTGCTTCTATAAATTGGCATTGATGATGATTTGCAATGGTCAGCATGCATACTGGTCTTTTGTCTTTTATTAAAATTTATTTCGCTGCGATTTTCCAGAGCCAACAATTCACCACGTTTTTGTTTTTGTTTTGCTTGGAGTGGTAAATTCTTTCTGTTAATTTTCACTGTACAACACATAAATGTAATATTATCTAAAAGAAGTTTACCTAAAGCAACACTAGCGTAAAATCTACCGATGAAAAGAGTGCGCCCCTCAAATAACATACCGTTCAGCAATCTTATTACCACATCTTGAGAGTGGCATTTTTCAATCATCGTTCCTTTTTTCCGGCATATATTTCGATATTATGCGTATATCCTTCGGGTAAACATAATTTATATAATTTTATGCCATATTTGTGCCGCTTTCCTGGGATGTATTGACGGAAACCTAGACGTCCTCTTCAAGGAACCATGCTCTCATCGATAACAATTTTTGACCAGGTCTAACGGAACTTTTGAATGTATGAACAATGGCATCTACAATTTTACGAATTTTGTATAATCGGTCTGGAGTGCCTGTTTCATTATCAGAAAAATGTAAAAACTTGAGTATGTCTAAAAAACGATCACGTTTCATTGCATTTTTTATTCTAGTGTTTGCGTACTTGTCGTTTTAATACCAGTACAAACGAATTTCTGGTAACTGCACGATACCCATGATAAGTAATATGTCTATGAAATTGTCATTTCATCTCGTGTAACATACTTCCAAGGCTGCCGATGCATTCTGTTGCAAGATGATGAATTAGTTAGACATTGTGTGGCATACTTAATCGTTTCTTCAATAATTATATTTAATATGTAATCCGAAAAAAAGTTTTTATAAAGCACATGCGTCATCGCAGTCAATACTTTCATGTAAAAATTTCTCCTTTTCCGAATATTCAATTAGTTATCAGTAAAACAATCATCACCTCACTATTTACACAAAAATCTTATTCATCTGAAGATGAAGAAAGTATCCGTAATCTTGAAGCCCATTTTCTACTCATATTTACATATTCATCACAGTCACTCATTATGCTGATATTTTTAGACATACGAAAATAAAAACCGCAACCAAAACTATGTACACTACTTGTAATAATGATTGTTAAAGCAAAATTTAGGCATTAAAATATTATTATGAATAATGTTGATTCATAAAGAAATTTATAAAATGAGTCAGCTGCAAAATTATTCCATCTAACAACAATGCATATATTCGAAAATACCGGTCAGTCTAACCGCATTTTTACAGTAAGCTTTATAATTCTACATTTTATAAAATAAAAGGTTCAAATATCAGCAAGTTAAATAATAATGAAACGGGTTCATAGAGTTATTTAGTTCATCATCAATCTCATCTAAAGAAATAATCCTGATCGTGAGCACATATGCGGCGCCTATGCAAATCTGAACGTGCAAGAAAATGCACACCGCCCGATAAAGCATATCGTTCTTTTTGTGGCCGTCCCATAAGAAAGTATGCAAAAATCGGCCCGGCGTGAACGTGTTAAAGTCTGTGTTTCAAACTAGCATCTGACGTCATGTTACAATATGACTTTGGCAAAGGGTAAATGGAGAACATGCTTTTATAGAAAATTCTCTTACGTACCCGTTTCTTTGTAGTACAAAATATCAAAATAACCGCTTCCTTTATTGTCATCCGCACTGTATTTGTCAATCTTATCTTCGAATGTATGGTAGAACAGCTTTACTTTTAATATTTCAAACATCTTGGATATTTGTGAAAGATGCTCTCTGTGGTAAATTTCCACAGTATCTGTAGACGCCCGGCGCAATGTTTTATTCTATGTTCTATTCTATCTGCAATCGTTTATTCTATGATTTTCACCACATTTTAAACATATGAAAGGTCTGTTACAGTAGGCCTTAGTATGACTATTCAATTGGCAACGTATGCATTGCACTATGTTGCTGGATTTACGCGGGGTTCTACCCTGATTATATGATTTAATATTTTATAAACGTTGTAGATATTTTTATTATTTCTACTGGTCTCTAGGGCCACAAAAAATATGTTCAGGGGCTCTTTGGTTAATCTATGTCTTATGTTGAGAATATTTCTCACAACATGACCTGTTTTAGTAGTTCTGATTTTATCAGATCCGTATCTGTAGAAAAATGAACATTTTTGAGTACTACCCTGTATGCCTTTTCTTCTTTTAGTTGATAAGTGTGATTTGTTCGTTTTAAATACTTTGAGAGTTCACGAAATCTCAAATCAATCAATTTTAAATGTATTGTTGGCGAGGCTTCGCAGATAGTATTGATTTGGCGGAACAATTTTGTTAAATGTGTTTAACATGTCAGCGGAATTCCATCCACACTTGAATAAGAGTTTTATTATTACTATTTTCTAGTCTGCCGAAAATTACTTGGAAAAATTGACGTGTGTAGTACATTTTTCAAGTTTGAATAATTCCTTGATCCAAAGGTTGTATTAATGACGTGCAGTTAGGAGAGAGGATGACAATTTTTACATTTGGATGTTCCAGCTGTATATTGTGGCAACCAGCGTTGTCAAGAAGCAATATATTTTTGAAATGGAATTTTTTTCCACCATATAGATTTCCACAGTTGGGATAAAACAATTATAAAACCAATCCCTAAATAAATCTTGAGTCATACAGGCTTTCTTATTTAGTCGGCAGAATAGAGGCAATCGTGCCTTATCAATGCTTTTAGTGCACGGGGAGTTGAAGAAGAATTTATTATCATCGGTTTTATAATTATGTTTCCTTATAGATTGCTGCACAGATGAAGAGTGATTTGTTGTATGGAAAGTTTAAACGCCTTTGATTTTTGGAAGTAAAAGTCCTTGGTGGTATTTTTTTGCAATACAAAGCCGTCTCATCAGCTTTGTATATCTGCTCAGGTGAATAAACTCCCTCATTAATAACTCTAGCAGGTTCCAGCTTAAAATTTTCGGCAGCCTCTGAATCTGCTGATGCCAGTTCTTCTTGAAATTTTATATTATGCAAGGCATACCGTTTTTTAAGTTTGTCATAAAAACTTTCAATCTTTGTATTACTCGTTCTACATGTGCACACTAGCTACAGAGTACTTTTCAATAATGTCTCCTAGCGAAAGTAATCCATTTTGAACAAAGGCGGAATGAACAAGTTGCCATATTTCTTAATTTGTCTAATTCAATCCGTATTGTTGGAAATCCAATTAAAAACTTCATATGTCTCTTTTTACTTCTTTGATGCAATCTCGCCATGGACTCAGGCTTGCCGTTAATTGAAAATAATGATCAATACTTCTTGCATGTGCTTAAGTTAATCTGAATGCAAGAACGTTGAGCATTTCTGTTTTTACAGGTAGATAAACCAAAGCCACACAAATAATTACATTATTATTATCTTGTATATAAAAATGGAGCTCTCGATCAAATGATTCGGTAAAAGTCTTGACAAATTCGTGCCAATCCAGAGATGGTCGGAAAGGTGAAATATTATTTCAAAATCGCGTAGAAACTTTACATTTTTAATTTGAAAATTTTTGTAGAAGCGTAATTTGAATAAAACAATGGACGGTGGCTAATGCGTGAAATGTCAAATGTTTTTAACAGATGATGTTCAATTACGTTTAATAGGATGTTTTACGTAAAATATCAACTTTTTTGAAATGTTACTATAAAAATGCACTTTTTAACATATTTTTTTCAAACACGGTGCTTGGAAAGCTCTCATTTGTATAATTATATACTCATTGGTATTTATAAAATATTTTCTAGGTTATATTATTTTTATTTGTTATTTAAATTCAGAACCTAAATTTAGTATCTATCAAATGGACATTTTGTCGAATAACATTTTCCCAAATTTTACCAAAGTATTTTTTTCCGTTAGTAGTTTTTTAGCATTAGTTAAAAATGTAATAATTTTATAAAATATCTTAAAAATTATAATAAGGCTTTTTTACCACCTGCCCGTTTCAAGTTACTCCGCCTATAGGGTTAAAAGGTCTAGATAACAAATTTTTGAAAGACATCAGAAAAGCACATTTCTACAATGATGAAGTAGAAGTCAGTTTACTGAACGTAGTCTGATAATTGTTCGTTTGATATGTCTTATTTGTTGTGATATAATTGTTATGGTTTTCACAATATAGTTTATATTTGCTCAAAGTCAAATTGGACCTTTGTGTCTCGCCTACTACTAATACTTTTTATTAAATTTACTTTAATTCATCGAATGTTACTTGAAACTTTTCAAAAAGCAGGTCAAAGAAGAAATACTTAATTCATTTTCATTTTGTAAATTTTGTATAAGTTCAATCAGTAGTATTATTTACAATTATACACAAAATCCAAAATCCTAAAAGTATTTGAAAAACTTGAAAAACTTGATAAGTCGAAAGACCAAAAAAGATTTGGATGGATTATACTATGTTTTCTATAGAAAGTGTATAAATTTTCCAGTTTGATTGTATTGACAAAATATAGACAAACTAATGGGGTTTATTGTTTTCATAATACCCCATTGTATAAAGCATTCAAACAACACATACTTATACACTTAAAGTATTAATATTTTTGATTCTCTAGAAATTGTTTAGAATATACCTTACTTAGCAAAACAACGTTTGCCGGGTCAGCTAGTTAATAATAAAACAGTTTTGGTGTCAGGTTTTGAGAAAACTCTCTGTTCTTGTATATAGTGATTCCTAAAATTATAGTTTGTTTAATTGCAAGCAATATATTTATTACCCAAAGGTGTCTAATTAAATAAATCACATTCATAGCGCCCGCACTTTCATCCACTGTGGATTTAGTCAGCGTTTCAGTAAAAATATTTTACATACAAAATGCGCAAATGAAAAAAGCAAAAAAAAAACTAATCCGACACAGTACGAAATATATGTAGATTTTTTAATCAGCAACCCACAATTTACATAGCCAATTGAAAATTCTTAATGATACATTAAAAAAAATTATACAGTCAATAAATTTTATTTTCTATTCCTTTATATATATATACATATATATACATATATACATATATAATATTATATATAATATATATATATATATATATTTTTGGAAATCTGAACAAACAACACCCTCTTTTTGCACTAATTTATTAAATAATAATTTTTCACAAACGTTTCGTTATATTATGAAAAGATTTATTTAAAGAAGTATTGCAGAATCGATGTTAATAGCCCATACAAGTAACACAGTAAATTACGGACAGATACCAATATATTACATGATACATACCTGAATCTCATTCATACTTTGTAGCTTATATATAGATGTACATACACTTTTAATTATAACAATGTATAACAAATCTTATAAACAACCATCTCATCATAGAATATTTTTCTTCCTAACGACATCTATTTTTCAACTGGACCCTAATCCTTTTTTTCCTATCTGATTGAGTGACTTTACAATTTCAAGTGGTTTTCAAGTAGGAGAGAATACGAATACCGAAGACAGTGATATTAAAAGAACCACGTGCAGTGAACGACTTGTAATGAAAACACAACATGCTAATTTAGATTTCCATATTTTAAAAAAAATTTTTTAATTATAACACACTGATGATGAGACAAACCTAGTCTCGAAACGTTTGTGAAAATTATTATTTAATAAATTAGTGCAAAAAGAGTGTTGTTTGTTCATATTTCCAAATTAATATCTATTATCCACTCAGAATACATTTGTAATATTATTCCGTGAACTTCAAAATGGATCAATCTTATTTCAAATTAGTGCACACAAAATATGGAGCAGAAGCCGCAAATCGATGTAAACATCTATCGACAACGCATCTCACCTTAGCGAAGACTATTAACAAGCGGAATTTTCTCATTAAATGTAAGCATGAAAATGTGTTACCAAATTTCATTCTCAACACTTGTTCGTTCAAAAATACACCCTATGAAACAAACCACAAATTACAAAATAGCTTACAAATAGTACATAACAAAATATTGAAGTTTGAAATTTCGACCAGTGAAAAAGACATCATTTCGTTGAACAAAACAATAGTTAATCTTAAACATGATATTCAAGAAATATTAGCATTAGATGAGTATGAAAATTCTTTAAGCTCGAACTGAAAAAATATAATAAAAAATTCAATCATTTTAAAGCCAAACAACAAAAAAAATTATTGAAATTAATAGAAAATAGAGACAAATTACATCCAATATTAAACGTAGGACTAGATTGAAACAAATGGCTCATTATAAACAGAGACAATTATACCAGATAACATAAAATATATTCTAGCCTTAGGACCAAAATTTGCCATTCATAAAAAACATTTAAAATACAATGACATAATAAAAACCATAAGTAGTCTGGAAGCAGGACTTAAATTGATTAAGAATCCAACGGAAAAGGATATAAATTTCATCAGAGTCACTTTCATACAAAAATTATTGAAGATTTTGAAGAATAATAAACAAAACATTAATTCAATAAATAACCTAGCATACATTCATCGGGACATAAAAGCTGCAAAAACCTTCCTAAAAGAGAATAGCCAATTAATTTTATGTAAAGCTGATAAAGGAAATATTTCAGTAATTCTGTTAAGGGATAATTATGAAAATGAAGCAATGAACATCTTAGAAGATAAAACAATGTATGAAAGTTACCGAGTGATCGAACAATTACCACCATAGACAAGCTTTTAAATACATCAATCTTTTGGAAAAAAAAAGGTCACATCAACAATTCTATTGCCCTAAAATTAAAAATCCAACACCCTCTAGTACCTAAATTCTATTGCCTTCCCAAAATCCATAAACCTAACTGCCCTTTCAGACCTATAGTGTCATACATTGATTCACCTTATTATAATTTATCTAAATTCTTTTCCAAAATTTTAAAAAATGTTACGATTAATTCGCCATATTTTTTGAACAATTCATACAGTTTAGTAGATCGCGTAAAGGACTTCAAAATCCTCATAATTTTTCCTTCGTTAGTTTTGATGTTATTAATCTTTTCAGCAACATTCCACATAAATTAGTTATCACCGCCATTAGGAGAAGATGGTGGCAAATTGTTGAATACACTTCACTACCTCTCGAAACATTCATTTCTGGAATAGATTTACTACTGAAGGCCTCATATTTCCAATTCAATAATAAATTTTATACTATGATTAGAGGATGTCCTATGGGAAGTCCTTTAAGTCCCGTTTTAGCAGACTTAGTGCTACAAGATTTAGAGAACAGTGTGTTGAATTCTACAATTTGCAAACCACTACTATATTTTCGATATGTCGATGACACGCTTCTATTAGTTAACAAAAATGATATAGAGAAACAATATCAAAACATTTAAAAATTTAAAATTAATTTCTCATTTACAATTTACACAAGAATCAGAAAAGATAACTCTATACATTTTCTTGATGTTCAGCTCATTAACGACGGCGGTATTTGCATTACCAATTGGTTCAGGAAAGATAGCTGGTCAGGCAGGTATATTAATTTTAATTCTTTTACACCTCTCAATATAAAGATATCCACAGTTCTCAGTTTAGTAGACCATGCAATTCTTTTATCTAACCCAAAATTTCATAATCACAATATCAAATTAGTCATTAACACATTACTCATGAATAGTTTCCCTTACAAAATAATCAGTCCAATAATTAAAAATAGAGTTAAATTTTTATTAGACAAACAATCAATAACCACACATTGCTCAAATCACTTGTCTGTATCAGAAAATAAATGTTTTGTGAATTTTCCATATATAGACAAAGATTTACACCTTTTATCTAAAAGGCTTTTTAATAAACTAATATTACATATCCGTGTCACCCTTACTACAACTGCAAGACATATACACAAACATTAAAGACAATACACCTATTAAAAAAGAAAAGATGTGTATACAAAATAAACTGTTTGAACTGTGAGTCATCTTATATTGGGCAAACATGCCAAAATTTAGAAAAAGATTAAGACAGCACGAATTACAAAGCAAACAAAGTAAGAATAATAACATTCAACAAAAAAGTACACTTGTAGACCACGCTATCTCTAACAGCCATAGTTTCGATTTCAATAATCCACACATTTTATATTATGAACAAGATTTATTTAAAAGAAGTATTGCAGAATCGATGTTAATAGCCCATACAAGTAACACAGTAAATTTACGGACAGATACCAATATATTACATGATACATACCTGAATCTCATTCATACTTTGTAGCTTATATATAGATGTACATACACTTTTAATTATAACAATGTATAACAAATCTTATAAACAAACCATCTCATCATAGAATATTTTTTCTCCTAACGACATCTATTTTTCAACTGGACCCTAATCCTTTTTTTCCTATCTGATTGAGTGACTTTACAATTTCAAGTGGTTTTCAAGTAGGAGAGAATACGAATACCGAAGACAGTGATATTAAAAGAACAACGTGCAGTGAACGACTTGTAATGAAAAACACAACATGCTAATTTAGATTTCCATATTTTAAAAAAAATTTTTAATTATAACACACTGATGATGAGACAAACCTAGTCTCGAAACGTTTGTGAAAATTATATTTAATAAATTAGTGCAAAAAGAGTGTTGTTTGTTCATATTTCCAAATTAATATCTATTATCCACTCAGAATACATTTGTATATATATATATATATATATATATATAATATATATATATAT
>NW_020538793.1:0-45789 GCF_003426905.1 Ctenocephalides felis
CAAACATTCACTTCTAGCAGGCAAATCACAAGTGCCCAACAAAACAATACCCTTGACTGTTATATTAGTTTTTAGACTAGGTATGCTAAATTTCAATACCATTGATGAGCTTTTTTAGATCATCATAAAAACATGAAAAAAAATGATTCATATTAGGTTTTTTATCTCCATAACAAAGCCCTAATATAACGTATTCTCCTTTTTTCTTTGCGCTTCCTCAATAGGCAACTCATTTATTGTAAATATAGGCCAGTTCGAATTCAACCTTCGTACAGGTCACTTCGGGCACGCAAATAAAAATTATTAATTCTTATCAGTGTTATCTAACAGTGCGTGAGTCATAACACACCAGTGTATTGTTCGTCGACCGGATTAACTATGGCGAGTCCCCAGCCGGGGGACTCAGGTATATCGCTCGCTATACCGCTTGTCGAAACCATTGAAATTTTAAATGACACTTCTACAACTAATTCTGAATTTGTCGCAAAACAAGTGAACTGTGTTATAATGTACAACCGGAGTGTAATCAAGAATCCACAATTAATATAAAACTAACGTAATGGAAACTGACAGTAATGTACCGCTGCCAATACCCTCTACTTCCAAGGAAGGTTGGACTACGGTTAACAACAGAAAACATAAAAGAAATAATTCCGACTGCAGCTCTGAAGGTAATTCTGTGTCAAAAAGCTAGAAAGTAACTACTGGCTGCATTCAACATCGAACAATATCTACAATGTTTTAAATAACATACAGCCAGAACAAACAGTGAATACCGCTGCCCCTATTCCAAAACCTCCACCGATCTTTGTTCATGGTGTCGAAAATATCAACCCTCACAGAATTATTAAGTGTAAATGCGCCAGGAAAATATAATATACAATTAATCAACAATACGCAGGTCAAAGTCCCCTCACAGACGCTGAAACTATAATAAAATTCTGAAATTACTAAAAGAAAAAATACCGAAATGTATTCATTTCAGTGCAAATCGGCACGTTCGTTTAAGGTCGTCGTTCGGAACTTACACTCCAGCACAGAAATTGAAGATATCGCCACAGAAATAACAACTCATGGTCACAAAGTAATGCGAATCACTAACATGAAACACAGGTTTACTAAGGCTCCTATGCACATGTTTCTTGTCGAATTGGAACAAATCCCAACAACAAAGATTTACAAAATCGAATTTATTTGCCGAACTAAAGTGAACATCGAGCCTAAGAATCCAAGTAAATCAATAGTCCAATGTGTAATTGCCAAAGATACGGTCATACTAGAACTTACTGTAATCTGAAACCGCGCTGCGTGAAACGTGCCGGCGATCATCTCACAAAAGACTGCAGTTGGACCGATCGTACCAATAAAAACGTAAAGTGTGTCCTATGCAATGAAGGCCATACAGCCAATTACAAAGGATGCAAAGTCTATCAGGAAATGTACTCTCGCAGATATCCTCCCCTGCGTCCTAACAAACAAATCCTCCTTCCTCCTCTAATCCTATCACCTCAAACACAGTTAAACCCGGAATCTCATTCGCTGTAACTGCTCGTCAAAATAGCCAACTACAACAGGATATAAACAATACTGAAGCTATCAACCATCATCAGCAAGCTAACGACACAACAGAGTTAAAATCTATAGTTAAAACTTTAGCGGAGCAATTAAACACAGTCATGAACTTATTAACCGCCGTCGTAGCTAAACTCAAGTAATGCAACACTTCCTTCAAATTGCAGTCTGGAATGCCAACGGCTTGGCACAACACAAACGGGAATTGCAAATGTTCATCCAGCTTCACAGCTTGGATGTTATTCTGATCTCAGAAACACACTTTACTTCCAGCAGCTATCTCAAACTTCCCGGTTTTTCGACGTACACAATCAATCATCCGGATGGTACCGCACACGGTGGATGTGCAATATTAATCAAATCAAACATAAAACATCATGAATCGCAGCACTATTGCACAAACTATCTTCAAGCCTGCTGCGTTACCATTGATCATCCTTCAAATAAACTTATCCTAGCCGCAATCTACTGTCCTCCTAAACATAAAATCTCGAGTGAGCAATTCAACAATTTCTTCAACTTCTTGGGACCCAAGTTTATTGCAGGTGGAGACTACAACGCTAAACACATCTTCTGGGGTTCAAGACTAACCACTACGCGAGGCCGGCAGCTTTATCTCTCTATCCTGGACAATAATCTACTACACGTATCGTCTGGCGAACCAACCTACTGGCCCAGCGATACATACAAAACACCTGACCTCCTCGACTTCTGCATCACAAAAGGCATTCAACCTCACCACATTTCAGCTAAATCAAGTCTTGATCTTTCTTCGGATCACTCACCAGTCATCATTTCATATAACTACCTGTCTCCTGTCCAATTGAATAATAGGTACTTAACAAATAACAGCACAAACTGGTTTACCTTTCAGAATTACATTGCTGATTGCTTACATTGCAACGTTCCTCTAAAAACCCACGATGATATAGAAGCAGCAGTGTACAACTTCAACAAAATAATTACAGAAGCAGCAACCTTTTCCACTCCAAAATCCCAGACTTTTACTACGCCTGTTTGTCCTACTTACATCAAGAAACTTATAGCCCAGAAGAGAAAACTCCGCAAAATTTGGCAATGTACAAGATCTCCAGCCGATAAACATAATCTAAACAAAGCCTCTAGAGAAATCAAACATCTACTGTCAGACTGGCACAATAAAAAAATGGAAAATTTTCTAATAAACCTTTCTACTACTGACAAATCTCTTTGGAGGGCTACCGATAAACTTAAACGTCCCACACAAAGCAATCCGCCTATTATCAATAAAAATGGACTATGGGCTCGCACCGCACAAGATAAAGCCAATCTCTTCGCCGATCACTTTGAGAACGTGTTTACACCTCATCCACCGACTTGTGACCCTTTCCTGGAGCGCCCAATACATAATTTATTAGCCGATAAAACTAGCAGCCAGACTGAACCTCCACTCAAATTCAGTATCTCCGAAGTCATAGGCACAATCCGTTCATCAAAATCCGGCAAATCTCCTGGAATCGACAATACTAGTATTAAACCTTTACAAGAACTTCCTCCTATTGCTTATAGATACATAACTATACTTTTTAATGGAATCCTTAGAACTCTCCACTTTCCTAACTGCTGGAAGACAGCAAAAATAATCCTTATACCAAAACCAGGCAAGGACCCAACTCTACCTGAGTCATACAGGCCTATCAGCCTTCTCCCTTCACTCTCCAAAATATTTAAAAAACTAATCCACAGTAAAATTAAAAACCTAATGGTGTCTTCCTCTATCCTTCCCACCCATCAATTCGGATTCTTACGTGGGCACTCCACTATTGAGCAAATACACAGAGTGGTTAACTATATAACTAATTCCTTCCAAAATAAACTCTATTGCTCTGCCGCTTTTCTTGACGTCAGCCAGGCCTTTGACAAGGTCTGGCACACTGGACTTCTTTTTAAAATTAAAACCTTACTCCCTGCTCAATACTTCCTTCTCCTTAAATCATACCTACTAAACAGATCCTTTTTCATTAGCATAGGTGATCAAAATTCTTCAACTCGGCCTATCTGCTCCGGTGTCCCGCAAGGAAGTGTACTTGGACCCTTGCTGTGTCTTTTATATACTCATGACTTACCCGTTACAACTAATACGATTACAGCAACATTTGCGGATGATACGGCAATTCTAGCTGCCCACGAAGATCCCGCTCTAGCTTCACACCTCCTACAATCAAACCTGGATACACTGCAAGACTGGCTTAGCATCTGGAGATTCAAGGTTAACAACCAAAAATCAGCTCACGTCACCTTTGCACTGAGGAAACATACATGCCCACCAGTGACTCTCTTCCATAATTTGCTACCCATCAAGGATAATGTAAAATACCTGGGACTTCACCTGGATCGAAAACTCACGTGGAAAACACACATCTGCCAAAAGCGTAAACAACTCGAAGAAAAGCGAAGACAACTATATTGGTTGCTGGGTCGTAAATCCAAAGTGTCGATGTCAAATAAAGTTTTGATATACAAATCAATACTTAAACCCATTTGGACCTATGGGATTCAGCTCTGGGGCACAGCCAGCCACTCAAATGTAGAGATCTTACAGAGGTTCCAGAATAAAATGCTTAGGCAAATTGCCAATGCACCTAAATACACCCCAAATTGGTTACTCCATGATGAACTGGGTGTCTCTTTCATTAGAGACGAGATTCCTAGACTTTGTCTAAAGTATCGTAATAGGCTCACCTTTCACCCAAATAACCTTGCAAGAAAGCTGCTAGAACCAATCCAATTCAGAAGACTTAAAAAGAACTACCCCAACGACTTGTTTTAGGTTTAATTATAAGTACTAATTTGTATTTTTCTTTTGTTTTGTACATCTATATATCACACTGTAAAGAACCGCATCACTGGATGCAGATCTTAGCTTTTTCTATCTTTGTTAAATTCTAAGCCATGCAATTGATTTTATATCTCCTGTAGATAGATGATCAAATAAAATTATTAAAAAAAAAAAAAAAAAATATATAGGCCATGCACTGGTTTTTGATGATTTGAACACAGATTTGATCTGTATACCAAGCAAATGAAATATTGGCTGAGCTAGCAAAAAAAACCATTTTCTATGTATTTACGGTATAAAACACCATCTTGGACATCGGATATGCTATCTGTATTACTTAACCGCTTTTTATGTAAACCCTGTAGCTTCGAATAGAAGCCATTTCTTTTGCACATATCTTTCAAGTGCTCAAGGAAAGGTAGTTGAATGAAATATGGGTTCCTTTTTTGAGGACATGATGGACAAATGCTGTCAGACTTTGGCTGCACTCGACACAGAAATAGCAATAATGATGTTTAATAAATTCGGAGTGATCCAAAGAAAAATATTTTTTAAATTTATAGAGACTATTTTTAACAAACCTACTTTTCAAACAATGCATATTAATGACAGAAATTATGTCAGCTATGCACTCTTGTGTAACATTGTGCCGTAGAAAAATCATTAATATGAGGAACATGCTGTCCGATACTGTAAGTGGAGCTCCTTCATAAACCAATTCATCAGAATAGACTTCTTCCTGTTTGAGTTGATCTTCTTCAGAATCACCTTCCTCTTCAAACTCACGTTCCGTTAATAAATTAACTCCATTCCCACTTTGTGTATTATCAAAAACATCATTTTCAATAAAAAGATTTCTATCATAACCTACAGCATTGTCACTATAAAGTATAATAGAAAAATTAATGTATGTCACAAAAATGTAATATATATTTGACTATACAATTAAGAATTGAAATGTACGAGCTTACCGTGCGTTAGTTGAATTATTTTCAACAAAATTTGTAGAAATTCTATTACAACGAGGATCATTACGGATAGATTCAACAATTTGAATAGTGTTTATCTCGTTTTGTTTATCAAAAACTTGCCTTAGCCGTTTTTGCCTCTGCCGAGATCCAAGAGTATCAAGTGATTTTCTTGGTAACATTTTGCAGCTTAAATTATTTATGAATTAATATATATAACAACCCAAACGCTCAAATAACAAAAATTACCAGTGGAAAACTTTATATTTAACGTACTCGTTGAACACATAGAGATAGACCAATAGAGACAACTTAACTACGAAGTGAGACCGAAATATGACGAAAATAATCGAACGAAGCATTACTCATCGCTTAGCACATAAGCTCTATCTTGTTTGTGTTTATTATTTCCACGTGTTTATCGTTCGCTCATCGTTGCTCTCAAGACTTCGCCCAGGATATTTTTATATATATTTTATATATAATTATAAAATATGGCAAGAATCACCATGAACGCATTAGTGTTGTGGATTGAATCGGGTACTTCGGACATTATGCCTTTGAAGTGTATATGTCCGAAAGATAGGTATGTTGATGCCATTACAGAAATATCATGGAAGAAAAACGAAAATTATGAAGCCGGTCGAGGAAAAGCGAAAGTGTTAGCTATCAGCGGTATGTATCCTCATTTCTTCTCTGATAAAATGTAATTTAATTATTTTTAAAAGAAATATTGAATTTTAGAAGATACTGAGCACTTAAATTCGTTGACCGCAACGGTGGACGGTGGTTTTTGTTGAGGAAGTGATTCAAGAAAATTCTGGTATACAAGAAAACAAGAAGAAAATACAGTTGGCGTGCATTAATAATAAAAAGAATATGGACGCAGGCTTACGAGCGGAGCCAACTATTTTTGATAATAATGTGTTTGATATTAACGAGGACATGATTTTTGTTGTGGAAGAAAATCCATCTGAAGCAGTTGGGTCTCCAGCAGATGTGTGCAGTGACTCAGAAATTTCTACTGAATTCTCTGAGGAGCACATCAAATCACTTGCAATGGCGTATCCAGTGAAAGGTATACTATAATATAATAATAATAATGTTCTCTAATGTAGAGTTATTCTAATGTGCTTATACATATTCATATTCGATTAGTTACCAAGGAGGACATAAAAAAACACGAGCTTTGGGGAGCCGTACTGAAGTATGCTTATAGGCTTCAGAGCAAAAAAGATGAAGATGAGGCACACGATTATTTTAAGGTAATTAATAACATTATTATATTACTTATCATCTTACAGAGTGGATTTCAATATCTAGATAAATTAGATATTATTTTTAGAAAATTAAATAATTTAAATGTGATGATTAATATTTGATAGCTATCGATTCAAAAGATTTCAAGAGTATCTAAACTATTGGTTCGCATAATAAACATAATAAATTCTCCTCTCTTTTATATGTATAAGCAAATCATTTGTTTTTTCTATTAATATAGGTTCCCGAACACTTTTACACACCTTGTGATAACATGGTAAATAAATAAATAAACTTAATTTGAAATAATATCTTTTGAAAGATATCACAATACCCAAGCTAATATCCAATATTTCAGGAGGAACTATCACTAGGGTGTGGATTTTATCTGCCAAAAACAAGAAAGTTATATATTGAGCATGTGTCGGAGAGTGCTATGGGACACGAATGGACCATTGTAGTGCGAGAAGTTTTATTGTGTGTCTATAGCAGTGAGCTACGCCATTTCTCGGCTACTGGCTCTAGAAGCAAGCGGCCAGCCATAGACCGAAAATTATATCGAGGGTTATTATTTTACTTTTGTCTACATTAAATTGATATTACTATTATCTAAAAATTTGATAAACTATAACACTTATATTAAAGAACTGCATTTCATCATGAAATGTTTCCATATTTAACAATAATAATGTTTATAGTAATAATATACAGATATGTATATGTATATGTGGATATTATTAATGTATTTATTCTTTTTTTTCTAGATTAGTGTAACAAATTAAGCAAATCTATTATTCAAAAGAAATTGCTAATTCGATATATTCACAAATGTTGTTCTAATAAGAGATTAAAAAATAAATAAAAAATAAACATGTTTTATTATTGGTATGTTTATAATTTTATATGTATATGTATATATATATATATATATATATATATATATATATATATATACAGACACACACACATAATATTTCAGGATAGAAAGCAACCTTACTAAATACCTAACCTAAAATTATAAAGTATAAAGACCTTTTTAAACAGTTTAAGTTCATAAAATCGAAAACCTTACGAACTTTAGGTTACTAAATCTGCTCTAAGCATGTCCTAAATTCCCTGGGAAGGTCTTGCACTTATATGGCGTTAGGGCCTAATACATAGTTTTTTTTATCTTTTACAGCGTTTTGGGGAAGGCGCTGTAGAACATAAAAAGGTTTTAAATTTCGACACGGGATTACAAGTTAAACTAGAAGGTAGGGCTATGCAAATCACACAATACAAAACATTCATTTGTAGCCTAAAAGCATAGTTTTTTACAGTCTCGTTTTGTCCCTATTTGCATTTGTTAAACTCTATTTGAAGATTTAAAAACCTGCTTATTGTTAGAGGAAACTTACATCGAATTGGTACACTCTCTTCAAATAAAGTTAAAATAAAACTAATAAAGTTAAAATAAAAAAACTATTTCAAATTCAAGTTCAAATAAAGTTAAAATAAAAGAAATATAACTAGCTGTGAATCTAAAATATATACCGATCAGCAGTTTCGTGGAAAAGTTCGATAAACATAACTTGATATATGTAACTTATTTATTATTATTTATGATATTATAGCATATGAAAGATGAAATTGAAATAAAAGTAGTGCACTTGCTGGTAAAGTGTTATTTATAAATCGTTCCGATATTAAAAATAAAATATTCCACTAGAGTTTGCATGGCACAAACAACAACATAAAAAGGAAATAAATCTAATATTAAAATATTACAAAAAAATGGAATGCATAAAGAAAATATCGACGAAGTATTTTTGTTTATAATACATATAATAATATAAAAATAAGAACTTCACCTACTACAAAATGTGCAGCATCTTGTATGCTCAAAAATAAATCTTATGCCGCGCAAAATATGCGTATATGAAAAATCTGGTGGTAAGTAGAAACATGTGAATGTATAATTATAAGACAAAATACTTTGTTTTACCTATATATACCAAAGATATAATATGTGCTCTTATATTATTATATATAATGATTGTAATTATATTATTAAATTGATTTATATAATTTTACATTCAAATTACCACATCGATATATTAATTTGTATGTATTGTTGATATGCTTTTGAGTGTCTGTTGTTTTCCAATTAGAAATATTGGTCAAAAACAAAGACAATACTATTACATTTTACGCATTTCATGATGTGTTGCCTGTTGAATATTAAAAATAAGTTAAATGTATTTTATTGCTTGGGTAAATAGTAATTAATTATCCTCCAAAATTTTCTCAACATTTGCAATTGTGAATACAAATTGTTAATATCGGTTTCAAATATCGTGAAATGAGTACGAGATCGATTTTATTCAGCTTCACTTTTTATTTTTATAATATCCATGCTGCATCTCATGCCTCCATTTCGATCATATGACTTCACAAATTTAGTGATAAATGTTAAACCAATAAATAATTTGTGAAAAATTGGAAATAACTTGTCCCAGAAATCAGGTAAGTCAGATGAAGGTTCCAAGATTTTGGAATTTCATCATAACTTAGCAAATCAATATTCACAATTGAGTTATTTCTAGTATTAAAATATCTTCGTTTGTCTTTGATTGTGATTGTCACCGATTTAAAAGTCTTTGACTAAACTAAGACTACCATTTTATTTAACACGTTGTGTAATTATATGAAAATCGATAATCTCTAATGCCCATGCTCTTTCTATTTGGTCAAAAATTATTTTCACAATCAGTAAGATAATTTTGAAGGTCTTTGACTAGATTGAAAGCTTCGCAAAATTTCCTACTAAACAGATGTTTCAAGATAGTCATCAGTCTGGCGTATCAATCCAATTGTTAGTATTGGTAGTATCACAATGGTCAATAAAAATCCATTTCCTCTAGGCATTATCGCATCTGAATTTGGGTATTCTAAACGAATAGTCTAAAATTTTAAAAATTCCGAGATTAATGTTCTGATCCCATCTCATTTGATATTTGAATCATAATTATTATATACATATATTGTTGAAAATTGTACAAATATCGTATATTATTAAAAACTTCTCATATTATGTACATATTTGTTTGGGCCAAGTTTGACTTTTTTCATGACATATTTTAGACTCATGTTAGTTCATGTAGAAGCAAAACTATGCATCATTTGTTTTATATCAAGACTTTCTTTCGCATTGAAATAATATGACTAAACATATAAATAGTTTCACTTCCAATAATACTTGTTGGTTCTTTATCTGGAGGCAATAAAATCGCTATTTGATATCATGATATTATGAGTCGTTATTAGTATTAACCCTCTTTTGAGATCTATTGTTGATAAATTAAGATAATTATATCTATAAGTTCTTTTAATAACTTCTGTAATATAATTAATAACAACGTTTTTACTTTAATTCAATAGTCCAATATATTTTTTCATCAATGTAATAATTTTTCATCATTATCATATTATTTCATTTATAACACTACTATCATCATAATCTTATTTTTCTCCTATCATTTCCCAATTTGTTTTGTTGGCATGCAGCAATTTCAATTTCTATCCAAACCATATACATTTGAACAAATTTTATATATTCAAAGACGACACATATTTAATATAAAAAACACACAATTTAATAAAAACTACCGACACTTTACATCAACAACACAATACTTAATTTGAATAGTTTTTTGTTCAACTAGAAACTCAAAATTATGTATGTTCAAATAGTAGCACATACAACTGAACTATTTAATATCCGAGAGTATCCGTAAGTATAAGCTCAAATAGTGGCACATGTAAGTGTATTTATAAATTAATAAAAAAAAGCCAATCGCTCACCATTTTCTCGATTTATACTTTTATGTGATGGATTGCCATGCAAAACTCTACCAAAGGAAAACACAAGATACAATATTATTTATAATCGTCTCGATCTGTTTCGAAAGCATGCCGAAGCAGAAAAGGGTCAAGATTTTAACAATGGTAATTAAAGCTTTTTGTATACTGCATGGTATTTGAAATGTTAAGTTACAAGTGCAATTATTTTTTTTTAATTCTGACATTTTTACCCTGATAGCTTATCTACCACCTATGCGATCTTTTACAAAAGCAGGCAGCAGCAGACAAATTGGAAGGAACGAAGATAACAATTGTACGTAAAGCTTTTTGTATACCGCATGGTATTTGAAATATTATGTTACTAGTACAAATATATATTTTATAATGCTGGCATTTCTACCCTGCTAGATTCAATTGGCGATGAAATTTTTGTCAGGGAGATAACTAAGATGCGATTGGCCATGGAGGGCGTTGTGGAGCACATGAAGGAAATGATGTTGAGAATGGATTCGTACAAGTCTCCTAAGGCTGTCATGAGTAGTGACATGGGCCAGATCAAAGAAGTTTTAAAAATGTTTCCACTATGTTCAATAAACGAACTTCAAAATGTGAAGGATAGTCTAAGAAACAAGGATGTGAAAACACAACTGGTAATCACAAGTTCACGTAAATTTAGTTTTATTAGTTAGCTTTATTATAAACTAACTTTATTTTTAGATTTTGTATTTGGCTAAGGTGGCAAAAATCTGTCACAGTACAGTTGTTAAAATTAATAATATGATGATGGCTTGGCTAGAGAGTTTAACTGGGCAGGTGGCAAAGAAAAACACAAATATTGCGAGCTTGTGCTATGCGAAGTCATCACGGGTAATTTATAATTCTTATGTTTATGATATGTTGTAAATTATGAATAAAACTTACATATAAATAATTTCAGAAACTGTTCTAAAGAACTTACCAAATGAGACTAATGTTGTGCCATCTGACATTTATGTTTACCGCCCCGAACATACTCTGCTTTTATCTATGGTCCTGAAGCTCGAAAGGACAGATGTCATTGCTCTGGCAACCCTGTACACGAGGCTTTTGGGAAGGACACTCATGCCTGCTATGGTAACCCAGGACGCCAAGTTTTTGGAAAGGAGAAGCCAACTAGCTCTCTCTGATTTGGACCGCCATTAACATACACATCGCACACAAGAATTATTAATTTCAACTCTATATTTTATTTTGTGAATAAACCATGTTATGAAGATTACCAAGTGTTTCGACTACACTGAACCAAATGTATATTTATTAATTTCTACGCTAATGGTACAACACTAAGAACGGTATACAAGGTATTTTTGTGTGATACGTATTATTTTATATATATATATATATATATATATATATATATATATATATATATATATATATCGATGGTTTTTTGACGCAACCTCGTAACTCGATTTTTGACGATTTTGAGATTTAGTCAGAAAATTCTTCAGTAAACATAGACACATAGTTCAGCGATAAATAAAAATAATATACAGAACGTTTTTTATGCATAAAAATGCAATCACGTATCTCAGTCGAAAGAATGTGCCGTGCGTAACCTCGTATCTTAAATACAAGATGGCGTATGTAAACAAGTTCCCTGTCGGCAACGTTATTTAGTTCAATCTTCGTAATAAAAATTAGTATTCAATAGAGTTAATTGTTACTGAAAGTTAATAAACAATAGTTAATAAATACATTTATCTATATATTTTTATTGTGTCGAGGACAAATAACTCGGTAAGTAACAGAAATTAAACATTTATCAATTCTAACCTATTACTGGTACATGAAATTAAATTTTGTATTTTTAGAGTCAAATAATATGTCATCCGCAGATGAAAAGTTGTCAAATAAAAAAATAATGACAGATAAGAATAAAAATAATAATAAAAATGATAACGACGAAGTAGTAATGATGCTTGATGAAACTATTGGACTTTTACTTCCTCTCGAATATACACCAGTGAACAGAGACGAGAATGTTGATTCAGGTTTATTCGACAATATGCGCTTTGATGAAACTATAGGACTATTCTGGTGGTTTCAGATCAATCAGTTTCATCGAGTGGATTATTAAAATCATCAAATTCTTTGTTTTTCACTCAGACCGACAGTGCATCAAGTGACATTAGTTTATCTCGTCCGAAAGCAACTACACTCAATGAACATTCAGGAATCATATCGAAAAAAGGGCTCGTGAAAATCAAGGTAATTATGAAGATTGGGAATGTAACAAAACAAAAAATGTCCGTGCTGAAGGAAAAGCTTATTTTAGCATAAGTAGAAAAAAGGATGAGAGCAATTCATTAACCGAAAGAATGGAACGAAAAATGAAACCAGGATGTACGTCTAAAAAATGTGCTGCTAGTCAGGTTAAAAAGTGCAATGAAATATCAGAAAAAATAAGAAAAAAATTTTTCAATTCATTTTGGAAAGATTTGAACTGGGACCAAAAGCAGTCATGACATATCAACAGTAGATGTGAGAGATGCAATGGGAATATGGAACAAAAAATCTAAAAGTTCAGTCAATTTTTACCTATGCAAGAAAAACACTTTTGCTTTAAATAAATGCTTGAACACAAATAACTCTGCCGACTCTGCTGCGGAATTAGTAATAGATTTGTATCATAAATGTGTAGCTAAAGATTTCCATTTCTACATAAAGCCCTACTTATATGATAAGAATATCTGTGCATTTACCATCATATAGTCGATGTTTTGTAAGATCAACAAATGTGAATTAAAACTTGAATTGCGGTAACATACAAGACATTATCATGTATACAAACTATAAAACTACAATTTTTAATAAAACCCATCGCTGAATAATTGAATAAAAAATTTCGTTTCTTAATCAAGAACAATGCTCAAGTCATATTCATTTATGAATTCGTTGTATTGATACGATCATTATAATAGCCGTCCAGTAAACGTAAAAGTATTGCATATATAAATAAACATACACATATATTTAGCATATATTAAATATTTGAAAAAAAAAGGATTTTGACTTTGTTTAGTTTTCATGAAGTTGATTATTGTGAACTGAACGACTAATATATGGATACACATTAAATATTGATATATAGTACAAATTTGTGCAAACTTTTTTAACTTCCCGAAGGAGAAGTTTATGTTTTCATCAAAAAATCCGATTCGCTAATTTTATGTTTTCTCGACGTTTCAAGCCATTCTGAATCGAATGAGACCAAATTTGGAAAAAGTATGTGTGTGTGTGTGTGTGTGTGTGTGTGTGTGTATGTGTGTGTGTGCGTGTGCACCAACAGATTTTTTTGCCGTAAATCGACGTTTTCTCGAAAACGGCTGGGTCGATTTCAAAATTTAAAAGCCATTCGATGTATCTCGACGAGAACTATTGTTTGTCAGTTTTGTGCGACGATCGGCCAAGCCGTTTCTTTATAAATGGCAGAAAAGTGAAAAATTTTTCGTCTACGTTTTAGCCCGCAATTCTGAATCGATTTTGAAAATTCAAAAACCGTTCGAAAGATATTGGTTGGGAATCGTGCTGATTAGTTTTTGGTAGAGATCGGCCGGGCCGTTTTCTTGTAATAAAGTTTTTAAAAAAAAAATTTCGACGATTTTTATGATTATTTTTTGACGATAGATACCATAGTCTTCTAGCTCATACTAAAATATTACGGCCCTACGACAACTGGTTCAGCTTTAAAAATTCGTCAAAGTTTGCAAAAATCAGTATGGTCTTTTTGGAATTTGTCAAAATTAGACTTTTGATCGACGTTTTCTCAAAAACGCCTGAACCGATTTTAGAAATTTAAAAGCCATTTGATGTATTTCGGTGAGGACTATCGTTTGTCAGTTTTGTGCAACGATCTGACAAGCCGTTTCTTTGTAATTCGAAAAATTTTTTCGTACATATTTAAGCTCATCCTACCGAACCGATTTTAAAAAATCAAAAACTGTTCGAAAGATATTAGTTGGGAATGATGCTGATTAATTTTAGGTGAAAATCTACCGAGCCGTTTTCTTGTAATTAACTGTTGAAAAAAAGTGTTAAATTTACGTCGACATTTAAGCTCATCCTACCGAACCGATTTTAAAAAATCAAAAACTGTTCGAAAGATATTAGTTGGGAATGATACTGATTAATTTTAGGTGAAAATCTACCGAGCCGTTTTCTTGTAATTAACTGTTGAAAAAAAGTGTTAAATTTTCGTCGACATTTAAGCTCATCCTACCGAACCGATTTTGAAAAATCAAAAACTGTTCGAAAGATATTAGTTGGGAATGATGCTGATTAATTTTAGGTGAAAATCTACCGAGCCGTTTTCTTGTAATTAACTGTTGAAAAAAAGTGTTAAATTTTCGTCGACATTTAAGCTCATCCTACCGAACCGATTTTAAAATATCAAAAACTGTTCGAAAGATATTAGTTGGGAATGATGCTGATTAATTTTAGATGAAAATCTACCGAGCCGTTTTCTTGTAATTAACTGTTGAAAAAAGTGTTAAATTTTCGTCGACATTTAAGCTCATCCTACCGAACCGATTTTGAAAAATCAAAAACTGTTCGAAAGATATTAGTTGGGAATGATGCTGATTAATTTTAGGTGAAAATCTACCGAGCCGTTTTCTTGTAATTAACTGTTGAAAAAAAGTGTTAAATTTTCGTCGACATTTAAGCTCATCCTACCGAACCGATTTTAAAATATCAAAAACTGGTCGAAAGATATTAGTTGGGAATGATGCTGATTAATTTTAGGTGAAAATCTACCGAGCCGTTTTCTTGTAATTAACTGTTGAAAAAAAATGTTAAATTTTCGTCGACATTTAAGCTCATCCTACCGAACCGATTTTAAAATATCAAAAACTGTTCGAAAGATATTAGTTGGGAATGATGCTGATTAATTTTAGGTGAAAATCTACCGAGCCGTTTTCTTGTAATTAACTGTTGAAAAAAGTGTTAAATTTTCGTCGACATTTAAGCTCATCCTACCGAACCGATTTTAAAATATCAAAAACTGTTCGAAATATATTAGTTGGGAATGATGCTGATTAATTTTAGGTGAAAATCTACCGAGCCGTTTTCTTGTAATTAACTGTTAAAAAAAAAATTAAGCCGTTTTTCATGGAACTTTTTTTGGCGATATACATCATGGTCTTATAGAACTTACTGTAATATTACGGCCTTACAACAAGTAGTTTAATTTTAAAAATTCGTCAAAGTTTGCTAAAATTATTATCGTTTTTTTTTAAAGTAGGATTAATGAAGTATATTATTTACACATTTTTTTTTGATTAAGTCGATTATTTACACATTTCGGGAAGTTCATGTAACTTGCCTCAAGGCTAAATACCAAACCAACTAGTTATATCCGATTTCAGAAAATATGGAATAAGACAAAACTACTCCTGTGGTTATAAAATAATTTAACACTATCGAATACAGTACGGAAAATTTTGCTCATAATTTGATTTATTTAGAGATCTACTGTAAGATTCCATTCTTGGTAATTTTGTGCATTTTCTTTCATGCATTTTTTGGTAAACCCAAGCATTTTCTTCCATGCATTTATTTTTTTTATTAGCCTATATAATTTGTTTATTTATTTACTTCAGAGCTATATATTTATTTTCAGATTAATTCTCTGCTAATTTTTGTTCATAAGCTCGGCATATTATTTGCTTTTTTTCAGCTTTGTTCTAATAATGAATTATCCTGATCCTGTTACTAACAATAATTATATTATACCATGTTTAGCAACTTACTGATAGTATACATAATATTAAATTACAATATGTACTAGAATATGGTACATTTGAATCTATATATGTATATTACATTGAAATCTTTATACGTGGAAAGACAGTATATCTAGCATAAAATTCATTTTATAGAATCATATTTATATACTTTTGAGCTGCACATCATCCAGTAACTGCATTATGTTTTTAATACAATGAATAAGACCATGTATGGATAATAATGCAGAATATTCATAATATTGCAGAATAACGAACGTAGAAATGAATTTTAAAACTGATTGGTAAACGCAGTTTACGTCAAAACCATATAAAAAATTGCCAACTATAGGAGACCTTCTTCTAGAATTCTGAGTACATTGAATGTATTTACATTTGAACTTGTGTTGAAGATGAAGCTTGGTAAAATATATATATTGTAATCTTCCTGGTATTGGGAGTTTGTACTTGAAAATTACTACCCTTGTAGAGAGGTAGCAGAGAGTTTGGTGGGACTAATTGTTTACTTCCAAAACTCCGCATAAGAAGATTTGTAATAAATAATCAATAAATATATCTTCTTCAATTAGATCTTAGTGACAAATTACAACAGCACCAAATACATAAATTATGCCAATAAATCAGTGTTTCACACAGTCTACTGCTACAAAGGTTAAACTAACCTAGCATCTTGAGTTAATCGGAGGAGAGACTCAATACTTAATTTTGCAATAATCTTGATATGATATTGTGATCTAAACAATAATTTTATCTTAATTATTTTTCCAATCAGATAAGAACTTTTTCACCATATTATGGTTAGCTTAACTGTATTGTCAGTACTATCATTTTATATTGTAGTGATGTTTTTTTTAACCATATTTAACCAATGCTGGTCTCCATTTCACAGTTATTCGGGATCTGCGGTATGATAACAAATATTTGCCGAATATATAAACAAATACCATGAATTTTTTTGGAATTCACCAAAATCTCGAAGATCATTAAATACTATTCAATTTTCAATTTCAATACAAATCAAATTATGAGCAAATCAAGCATTGTATTGATATATTTTAAAATATATCCCAAAATCAAAAAATCGAATCTAAATCAACTAATTCAGAAATAGAATTTTGCACAAATTTGTTAACCTTCGTAAGCTGCAAAAAAAAAGTTTTAAAACCAAGTTTGAGAGCATATTAATTTTGACCAAGAAGCGAATTACTTAAAATATATTTTATAATTACTGTTTTTTAAGAAAAAATTACATAAAAAAGCGTATATATTTATTTGTATAATAATAGTGTTTTGTACGTTCCATGAGCTTCTACATATATCTATATATATACTTTCACGACTAAAAATTATAAAAAGAAATTCTTCAAGGTTACATTTCTTTTAAAACTGTAATAATTTATAAATTATATTATGTAATACTTTAGGAAATGTGAATTATTAGAAAGAAAATTGAAATTAATTGAAACCATAAAAATAAAAAGCATTAAAAATAATGCATTTTTGCACCGATCAACCGTTATATTAAATGTTATTTAGATACAAAATATGCCCTAGGAGCATTTTTTTTAATTTAGTTCAGATTTTTTAAATTTAGTTTAGAGCAGATTGATGAAATGCCGACGACTTCGTTTCGTCGTAAGGAAACAAAACGAGACAAATTGACGAACAGACTTCTACAACATATTGATACAATAGAACAGAAAAAATCTCGAGAAATGAAAATGGCAGAAATTTTCGAAAAAACTCTCGAATTGATGAATCCGAAAAAGAAATCGCAATTAGTTTAATACATCAATTGATGTGTCATGGCATTAACGATATTCTATCAGAGCATACGACGAAAATGAATTGGCTAAATCATAATTATCAATAAATTATATTTTGCATTTGAGGTGTTCTTATTTAAAATATTACTTTTTACTTATTTTATTGATATATATAATATATATAATTGCCAGAATCGAAAATCGTCCAAATGGTTTCCATCATTCACTCGGCTGTTATGGTTGAGAGCCATAATACTGATATTCTTCACACTTTGCTTGACGCAAGCAAACTTGTGAAGGAAGATTGTATACTTTACCGAACGCATCATATGCTTCAGGAAATTCTGCTTTCATATCGTGGAACTGCTGGATACGGCATGCTAGTGGTTTCTAATGTTTCAGCTTTTTTTTTAAATCATCTCTATCTTTTCTTCTTAGTTGCCTACTCCTAATAATTGGATTATTTACTGTACCATGATTAACTTTACCTTCAGGTGTGATTAAAACTTTTTCAATAATTTTTTGATCAGGATCAAATTTTATGTTAACATTAAATATCATGCAATTTCCAACTTTCTTCACTTCCTTTTTATTGCGATTCTTGGGGCAAAAAGTTTTTATATGAGCACTAGTTTTTTTCACACGTGTATAACGAAAGTTCAAATCGCAAGGATATACTGCAGCTTTCCTAAAACACTTCAAAAATGCTTCTTTATAAGATGTATTCATTTAACTGTACCATCGACTATGTGAAATAAATCCTCGAACTGAAAATCTAAAGAAAATTGTCGATACTTCCTCGAAGATTCGACTGTAATACTCATAGATGCATTTTGGATATTACTATATTCTAAAGAACAATTATTAATTCCAGAATTAAAACCAGTCAATGAGCTCGAAAAAATATCCATTTTTGTTAAAAGTTCATATGGTACAAAGTAAATATTCTATAAATGAAAGATTAAAATTCTATCAGCAATAGAGATGATAAGTTAATAATAAAATATTAATCGTGTATCTTATAAATATAATATATGCCTCACCTCTAATATTGCATTTCAATAAATAACCTAAAACTATAAATTATTACCAAGTAAATATTCTAAAAATATAATACTAAAATTCAATAAGGAATAATGATGATAAGTTATTAAATAAAATATTGATCGCGTATCTTATATGTATAACTGATATGCCTCACCTCTAATATTGCTTTTCAATAAATAATCTAAAACTATAAATTATTACCAAGTAAATATTCTAAAAATATAATACTAAAATTCAATAAGGGATAATGATGATAAGTTATTAAATAAAATATTGATCGCGTATCTTATACGTATAACTGATATGCTGATATATAAATGATATATAACTGATAATATATAACTTATAAGTGTATAGTTTTATAGGTTCCGTACTTATGTTGACATTCTCAAAAACGGTTAGGATCGATTTTAAAATTTTAAAAGCCTAATATTAATTTAATTTTTTATTATTTACAATGAAAAAACAACCAACTCACCTCACTATATTATTCCAGTCCTAGTGAATTCCTAGTGAACGAACTCTGTCTCAATGCTCCTTCTAATTTTATCTCGATTATATGTTGATTGAACGCACTGAATTTCCAACACACTAATTACCACAAATTTACAATATGATGAATTATGAACTAATATTGGAAAATATCAACGGCGTACCGATTGACACTTATCTACGGCTTTTCAAATTACAACTGAACCACTTTTGCAAAGAGAACGCAAATAAATAACTTACGTGGAATCACACACACACACGCGCACTTATAGTGAATAATTTCTTATGTTATATACGAACAGGGCCGGATTTAGAAATTTGGCGCCCCGGGGCACTGACAAAAATGCCGCCCCATCCCTGAAATTTTACGGACTTGAAACTGAAATTTTTGGTACGGGAAGTTTCAGCAATTTATCTTAAGGCACGTTACCAAGCACCACTATTTACAATATGTAATGCGTAATAAATTTTCTGCAATCAAATAGTTATTTTAATTTAGATAATGTAATGCGTAATAAATTTTCTGCAATCAAATAGTTATTTTAATTTAGATAATGTAATGCGTAATAAATTTTCTGCAATCAAATAATTATTTTAATTTTAGAAAAATGATATATATATATATATATATATATATATATATAAACTATTTTAGGAAAAATTTAATTTTTTTTGTCAGTGCCCCAGGGCGCCAATTTTTCTAAATCCAGCCCTGTTACTGTGATTAATGCAAATCCATGATTTTCTTCGAACGACTTGATTTTTGTTCACGTTTATAATCTTTTAATATGTACCCGAACATCTATCTGCTGTATTAAATTCATAGCCTAACACTAATCGATTATAATTGTATTAATTGATCCTTTTTCAGGCCAAACTTCTGAGATTTTTCCAAGATTATCGGACAATCGCACAGCTTCTTAAACGATATGAAAATTGTCGCGTGAATAATAATATTTTTCGTAGATTGCTGTATTTTTGTTTATAAAGGAAATTAATTGGATTTAATATAATTAGGTGCAGATAGCCACAAATAGTTTTGGTTATAATAAAAATTTTCGTCCACGTTTTATAATATATAATATATTAGATATTTGTTGGAAATGATACTGATTAGTTTTATATCACGGTCTTACAACAAGTAGATTAATTTTAAAAATTCATCAAATTTTGAGAAAATGAGCGGTTTTTTTGACGTTTGTTAAAAGTAAAATTAACCGATTGGCTTGGTATAGCGACCTGGTCTTAATGAACATGCTTTACGTTTATAGTACTAAGAAAACTGATGGTTCAATTCACAAACTGTTCGAAAGATATTTGTTGGAAATGATACTGATTGCTTTTAAATTACTGTGATTAATGCAATCAAATGATTTTCTTCAAACGACTTGATTTTTGTTCGCGTTTATAATATTTAATTTAATTATTCTTAGACATCCATCCAGTAATTAAAAACAGTTTTATTGAAAGAAAAGGTTTTTATTAGGAGAACATACGTTTCGGGTTTTGATTTGACCCATCATCTTCAGTGCTACAACTCACCATACAAATAAATTTGAAAATAAAAAATTAAACAAAAAAAATATGAAACAAAGTATGTTCTCTTAATAAATACATTTTCTTTCAATAAAACTGTTTTTACTTACTGGATGAATGCCCAAGAATAATTTTATCATATATATATATATATATATGTTACGGTAAATGTGCATATTTCGGTGAATGTGCACATTCACCGGTGAATGTGCACATTTACCGGCTCATTAGGCGAATGTGAGTTCAACTCGCGCGCGTGCGCACGTGCGGGTGAAATACTAATTCATATATTTATATTTATATTTATATTTATATTTATATTTTATATTTATATTTATATTTATATTTATATTTATATTTTATATTTATATTTTATATTTTATATTTTATATTTTATATTTTATATTTTATATTTTATATTTTATATTTGATATTTTATATTTGATATTTATATTTGATATTTATATTTGATATTTATATTTGATATTTATATTTATATTTTAATTTATATTTATATTTATATTTATATTCTTTATTTTAGTCATATGCATATTAATACCCATTATTTATTACTATTGACCAATTAACAATTTATTTAACTATTTAATTAATAACTATTAACTATTTAACCATTAACTATTACCTATTTAACTATTCTTAATTCACTATTTACTAATAATGATTCCCTATTTGCTAATATCTATTCACTATTTACTATTAACTATTCAGTTATCACTATTCACGATTCACTACTTTACTATTCAACTACTATTATATATCTTGGTCAAAATGAACAAATCTTCAACAGAATGTTATTAATCATTTATCACCATTTTGGTACAAAATTTGTAACATGCTTGACGTATTTCGCGCATAGTCTTTATTGCGCATGCGTCAAATACGCGAGATGTTCATAAGACCGATCCAAGTACGCACGTACACCATTGTTTTAATTTGATTGTTTGAGAACACGCCACATTCACCTAGCGTTTTGGGGAATGTGCACATTTACCGGTGAATGTGCACATTCACCGAGAGTGCACATTTACCGTAACATATATATATGATACTGATTAGCTTTATATTACTGTGATTAACGCAATAATATTTTTCGTAGATTGCTGTATTTTTGTTTATAGAAGAAATTAATTGGATTTAATATAAGTAGGTGCAGATAGCCACAAATAGTTTTGGTTATAATAAAAATTTTCGTCCACGTTTTGGCCCGCTATTCTCAATCGATTTTGAAAATTCACAAACTGTTCGAAAGATATTTGCTGGAAATGATACTGATTAGTTTTAAATTACTGTGATTCATGCAATCAAATGATTTTCTTCAAACGACTTGATGTTTGTGCACGTTTATAATCTCTTAATATGTACCCAAACATCTGCTGTATTAAATTCATAGCCTAACAATTACAATATTTAATGAATTGAAATGAAATGAAATTACAATAATTAATGAATATTTGCACTATATCAATGGAACATTGAAAAGATAATAGTTGGAAATGATACTGATTAGTTTTATATTATAATTTTTAATCTGTGTGGACGCACTACCTTCGCGTATATAAATCGGGTAAACGTCCCTTTGAGTGCATTTGCAATCAAGCGCGCTAAGTGAATAGTAGAATTAGAACAGTGCTGTTGTAGCAGAGTGATAAAATGGCATCAGTTATGGAAGATATTGGTAATTTATATTTATTCTATTTCATTATATTATATATATTATATAAGGGTTGAATAATAGTTATATATAGTGTTCAATAATATACATAACATAACAACAAAAAAAACATGAATTTTTTAAAAGTCTCTTTTTACACTGGAATAAGAAAATTGTAAGTACGTTTATCTTTTACTAACTTATGTATTTTTTAATATTTTTTAAGAAATTATAATATTTTTTTACAAAAATTCATGATTTTTATTGATATGTATATAGCGTTATATTAAAATTACATATATAATTTTATTTGAAAACTATTTTTCGTTTCTATTATCATAGTTTTTGTTTTTCTAGCATTCTTAAATAAAATGGGGGGAGCTTTGAGGAATTTCACTCTGGTGATTGAAATACCCAAAGAAGAGGTGCTGCTGATATTAACAGATTGCCATACAGAGTCATATTGGGAGGACAGGCTTTCCTAATTAAATCCACTTTTTATTCTTCAGGACATGTGTATAATTAGAACATTTTTATTATTATAGTTCGAGTGCAAAATCAAGACCAATAAAATTAGGAGATGTGACATCGGTGACTTCCTATCTTGGACACACAGTATTGTTGTGTGGGGTGTCGGAGCATAACCAAGGTATATATTTCTTTATATATATATATATATATATATATATATATATATATATATATATATAGGTGTACATTGGTATAGTTAAGGGATTTTTCATTGTAAGTTCTTTTATATAATGGGTTACAAAATGAAGGCGGTTGGTTTATGCTTCGACACAATAAAATTGCTGTGTCAAAATTAAGAGCGTGTGTTATCGCTCCTGCCGGTTATTTACGAAGACAGGGAAAACGTGGAGGAATATTTCTTCCATTTCTCGACCGCAAAGTCAAGACCGATAAAATTTGGAGATGTGACATCGGTGACTTCCTTTCTTGGACACACAGTATTGTTGTGTGGGGTGTCGGAGCATAATCAAGGTATATATTTCTTTTTATGTATATATATATATATATATATATATATATATATATATATATAATATAAATATAAATATATATATATATATTATATATATATATATATACATGTATATATTGGTATAGTTAAGGGATTTTTCATTATAAGTTTTTTTTATATAATGGGTTACAAAATGAAGGCGGTTGGATTATGCTTCGACACAATAAAATTGATGTATCAAAAGGAGGAGCGTGTGTTGTCGCTCCTGCCCGTTATTTATGAAGGCAGGGAAAACATGGAGGAATATTTCCTCCATTTTTTCAAAGATAAAAAAATAAGAATATATAGTTATAAAAAGGTAATGTTAAATTTTTATAATAATACATAAATACATAGCAATCAGCTATTATAATATTATTAATTATTATTTTAGTCCGCATACGATGCGAGTTGGAGCGGCGGCGAAGGAAACAGCCGCGGCGGTACAGGCAACAACGGCCGCGTAAACAAACGCGGCGGCCGCAGAAATTACTGCAAAAACCATCGCGTTGGCCGCGGAAGCAACCGCGGTTATCAAAAAAAAAACCATCGCGGCGACCAGCGCGCTAATGATAGGATGGAAACGCAAATACCAATGGTCAATAACATTCATGGATGTATAATCTGTTAAAATTATAAATAATATATAATATATAAAAGCGTAAATTATATTTTTGTCTATTTGTATTTTTTTCAGGGGTTGAATATATATTTTCAAAATGACTTTGTTTAGCATTCTTTCTATCCTTCTATAATAACTAATATATCATGTGTAATTTTAAGCGCATTATAAATAAAAATCTGGGCAAAAGACAAATCAAGTCTTATATCATTTGACACTCTTCAAATTACAATTTTAGAATCGATATTAATTAATATATATGATACATAGCTTGGATGTTTGACTTACAACTAATTGTTTTCATTATTTGCACATTTATTTCGCATTATTACTTTATATTCATAGTTATTTATTAATATTCATCACTAATTCAGTTATTGATAATATAAATATAAAAAATTCTGGCAGACCCGCCACTAATTTATCAAAAGAAACACAACTTTCACTATGTCGATCGTTTGGGTATTCTTCGAGAGAACCTCTAATCACTTTTTTCAACTGTTCAATACAATAATTAATGAATATTCACTTTTTAATACAATAATTGATAAATATTTGCAATGATTTGCACTATTTCAACATATATTCGAACATATTTTGACACGGCAGATCTTGTCGGTTGGTATCAATGTACTATGACATATGTAAAAATACTTGATTGTAGGTTAAAGATTTTTATGTCAAATAAAGATAATGCAAAATAAATGAAATTTAATTGAATAAATTATTATATTTTAATCATTTTCGTTAAAAAAATTAGGTTTTAAATGTTGGTCACGCCTTCGCCGATAGGCCACGCCCGCGAAACTGTCAAATACCTGGGCCTGCCAGGTGTGGGTCTGCCAACTATATACACGTAAAACAATTTACAATTTTAATAAAAGTAATATTAGCATTTAACCCGTAGATTTACAATACAAGCCTCATAATCAGAATAATCTCAGTTCGTTCAAATAAAATCATGTATCAAGGAAGATATACAAAAATGAAACTGTAAATTAGAAATGCACATCAATTGGAGAACAATTTATTTTAGAACATGAGGTTCTTACTTAAAATCAGTTGTATTAATATTTATTGGAATTATTTTAATTAAATATAATTTGTTTGTAATAATAATCATTTATCTATCTTGCTTTCCACAGTCATGACAAATTATAACATAATATATTAATGCTAGCACTTACCGAGACATGAAGATAATTAGAACAGCTGTCATCAGATACCTCACATAAGACACACATTTATTTTAATAACGCGCAATCGTATTTAATAATTGTAAGTAAAAATATTAACACTAAACTAATAAATTAAATAATACTTTCACTTATCGTTTAATAAACTTTGTCGGTAAAATGTGTAATAACGCGTCGAGTCAACAGCCGAGGCGACGCTGCCGACTGCAGAACCTTAACTGAAAAAATTTTGGGTTCCTTCTTCGACCTAACCTCGAGGTAGAGGAATTTTGGTACCTGCTGACCAATCAGAAGCAAGGACGTTTTTCAATAACAAATCAAAATCTACGGTAACAAGTTATAATGTGAGTCATCATCCAGAGCATGTTTGGACATGCAAAAATATTTAATTGTCATATTATATAAGATGTTTATAGAAAAATATAACATATGATTATATTAATTAAATAGAATATACAGTAGAACTCCAATTATCCGAATTAATGGGGACCGGAATCCATTCGGATAATCAAATATTCGGATAATCGGAGTTTGTTTTTAAAATTGCCATTGGAGAGAAAAAAAGTTACGTTTTGATATTGCACTATTTTGTTATTGAATTAAATGAAAGAAACATGACATTTTCACATGTTTTAAATATAAATAAGATGTACTTATGTACAAGTTTAGAAATAAAAATCATTGTTTTGTAAACATCTCCGTCAAATCAAAACAAACAATGTGCCTACACTGGCTTTGCTGGTGGAAGAATAATAGCGCACTTAGACTTTTTTTGGACAATTTTGTTTCTGAAAGTGATTCGGATAATCGGCGATTCGGATGGTCGGAGTTTGGATAATTGGAGTTCGGATGATTGGAGTTCGGATAATTGGAGTTCTACTGTATTTCACACTGATTTTTATAATACAATTTTAACTCAAATTTAAATAAAACTAGTTGGTTTGGTATTTAGCCTTGAGGCAAGTTACATGAACTTCCCGATATGTGTAAATAATCGACTTAATAAAAAAAAAATGTGTAAATAATATACTTCATCAATCCTACTTAAAAAAAAAAACGATAATAATTTTAGCAAAGTTTGACGAACTTTTAAAATTAAACTACTTGTCGTAAGGCCGTAATATTACTGTAAGTTCTATAAGACCATGATGTATATCGCCAAAAAAAGTTACATGAAAATCGACTTAAATTTTTTTTTCAACAGTTAATTACAAGAGAACGGCTCGGTAGATTTTCACCTAAAATTAATCAGCATCATTCCCAAATGATATCTTTCGAACAGTTTTTGATTTTTCAAAATCGGTTCGGTAGGATGAGCTTAAATGTGAACGAAAATTTAACACTTTTTTTCAACATTTAATTACAAGAAAACGGCTCGGTAGATTTTCACCTAAAATTAATCAGCATCATTCCCAACTAATATCTTTCGAACAGTTTTTGATTTTTCAAAATCGGTTCGGTAGGATGAGCTTAAATGTGGACGAAAATTTAACACTTTTTTTCAACAGTTAATTACAAGAAAACGGCTCGGTAGATTTTCACCTAAAATTAATCAGCATCATTCCCAAATGATATCTTTCGAACAGTTTTTGATTTTTTAAAATCGGTTCGGTAGGATGAGCTTAAATGTGGACGAAAATTTAACACTTTTTTTCAACATTTAATTACAAGAAAACGGCTCGGTAGATTTTCACCTAAAATTAATCAGCATCATTCCCAACTAATATCTTTCGAACAGTTTTTGATTTTTTAAAATCGGTTCGGTAGGATGAGCTTAAATGTGGACGAAAATTTAACACTTTTTTTCAACAGTTAATTACAAGAAAACGGCTCGGTAGATTTTCACCTAAAATTAATCAGCATCATTCCCAAATGATATCTTTCGAACAGTTTTTGATTTTTTAAAATCGGTTCGGTAGGATGAGCTTAAATGTGGACGAAAATTTAACACTTTTTTTCAACATTTAATTAAAAGAAAACGGCTCGGTAGATTTTCACCTAAAACTAATCAGTACCAGTCCCAACTAATATCTTTCGAACAGTTTTTGATTTTTTAAAATCGGTTCGGTAGGATAAGCTTAAATGTGGAAGAAAAGTTTAACACTTTTTTTCAAATTGCAAAGAAACGGCTTGGCAGATCGTCACACAAAACTGACAAACGATAGTCCTCACCAAAATACATCAAATAGCTTTTAAATTTCTAAAATCGGCTCAGGCGTTTTTGAGAAAACGTCGATCAAAGGTCTAACTTTGACAAATGCCAAAAAAACAATACCAATTTTTGCAAACTTTGACGAATTTTTAAAGCTAAACGAGTTGTCGTAGGGCCGTAATATTTTAGTATGACCTAGAAGACTGTGGTATCTACCGTCGAAAAAAAAATCATAACTAGCTGTAAGTGGAATTCTGTCTTAAGGCAATTAAGGCATCGTGCCTTAAGGCAAATTGCTGAAACTTTTCGTACCAAAAATTATTATTTTTTTTAAAAACGATTAACATTTTTGAAAAAAATTTACTTCGAAAAAATAAGATTTTTGAGAAACTATAAATTGGACAAAAAATTACTTTTTTTTGAAAAAAACAATTTTTTTTTTAAATTTTTCAAAAAAAAAAATTTTTTTTAAATTCTTTTGTTTTGAAAAAAATATGTTTTCTTTATTTTGACATATTTTGGAAGATCTGAACTTGTTTTTCAAAGCAATCGTGCTGCTTTAACTGCATAGAGACAAAATATAAAGCGCGTAAGCGCGGCGTCGCTGTCTAACGGGTAAACATTGATACGGAACCCATAGGAAAATAAACAAAATTTATACTTATTGTTAAAATCTCTATAAAATATCTGAAAATTTGATGTGCATATGTCTAATGATCATTTTTGACCGCCAAATGGCATTTTTTTCTACTTTTTTCGTTAGATCTCCGAAACCGCTAGACCTGCCTTTATGAAAATATGATCAATTCTTTACCTTGTCAATACAAGTAAAATGTTTTTTGAATTATTAAAATCGGACGCTCCGTTCTCTTAAAAACTGAGTTACCGTTTTCGGCACTTTTTGCCCCGTATCTCCGGAACGGCTAGACCTGCCTTCGCCAAAAACTAATCAGCACGTCTCCTTATCAATACAAATCGAATGTTTTTTGAATTATTCAAATCGGTTGATCCGTGTTCCCGAAATCGTCGACGAAAATTTGTATCCGCACATACATACACACACGCAGACACACACACACACACACACACATACATCCATTTTTTCTAAGGTATGCCAAAATGTTCAGAAACCTCTGATTACTATAACTTACCCTACGGGAAGTTAAAAATCGTCGAAATTTTTTTTTTTTAAACTTTATTACAAGAAAACGGCCCGGCCGATCTTTACCAAAAACTAATCAGCACGATTTACAACTAATATCTATCAAATGGTTTTTGAATTTTCGAAATCGATTTAGAATTGCGGGCTAAAACGTGGACGAAAATTTTTTCACTTTTCTGCAATTTACAAAGAAACGGCTCGGCCGATCGCCGCACAAAACTCAGAAACGATAATCCTCATCGAGATACATCGAATGGCTTTTAAATTCTTGAAATCGGTCCAGCCGTTTTTAGAGAAAACGTCGATTTACGGCAAAAAATCTGTTCACACACACACACACACACACACACATACTTTTTCCAAATTTGGTCTCATTCGATTCAGAATGGCTTGAAAGGTCGAGAAAACATAAAATTAGCGATTCGGATTTTTTGATGAAAACATAAACTTCTCCTTCGGGAAGTTAAAAATATGTTGAATACTTACTTTATTCTGATTGTTACATAAAAATTTAATAAACAAAATGTTACATAGAATCACAATAAACAGATATTATATTTGATTCACAAATATTAAATTATTAATATAAAATATCTATTAAGATTTACATTAGTATTCCGTTTATTTTTTGCTTCAAGTGAAAACCCATTCTATTACTATTATATTAGGAATTATAAATTGGTATAATTTTATATTATAAATAGTGACTTTATGTAAAGATTATTCACAAATTTGTATCATTTTTGGGAGGTTTTTCAGGAATTTCAGTTATTTCTTTGCTACTAAACACCAAGTTACTTAATACCTTTGCCTAATGAGAAAATGTTGTATTTATAACAAAATGACAATATGGCGTTTCATGACTTTAACTACAAGTTTTCTTTCTAACTTTACTCATACTTCATTTTTTACCAAAATATGGTCAAGATCTTCTAAGAAAAAGTGGGTAAAAAATAGAGTGCATTTTTCAAAAGGCTCGGCCGATCATCTTGCAAAACTAATGCGAGTACTTATCCAGTTTCAGCAAACATTTCCTTTGAAAAGTAAAAACTCAAATAAAAGAAAATTTATTGAGAAATAATAATGTTAGTTTAAAATAAAGTAATTAACTAATAAATATATTACAGATAAATATATTAATGAGAGACCTTATTGAGTTTCACCAAATTTCCATTCGGAAAGTCAAAAACTGAATGAAAATAAATTTTCTGAGAAATATCAAAGTGGTTTTAAAATTAAATGTTTGACTAATAAAAATGTTCCTCTTCTAAAGAAACGGCGCAACCGATCACCTTTCAAAACTATTTCAAGGTATTTCTGAAAATTTCAAGAAATTTCTGCAAATTTTCCTTCGGACAGTTAAATATCAAATAAAATAAAATTTGTTTAAAATAATAAAATTATTTAAAATTAAATCATTGACTAATAAAAATAATACAACATAACAGTTTACAGTCCACGATTCTTACCTCAAGTTTTCTTTCTAATTTTACTTATACCTCACTTTTAAAGAAATATTTTGAAGGTGTTTCATCAAAACGTTGCAAGAAATTGCACTTTTTTGCTAATAGCTTATAATAACAAAAAAAATATGGTTCGGCCAATTATCTTCGAAAAATAATGCGAGATCTTATCAATTTTCACCAATTTCTTTATTGGGATGTTAAAAGCAAATTGTTGTTATTAGTATTATTTTATTTACATATAAATTATAATTTGTCTATAGATAGTGCAGTAAACGGAGAGGAAAAATGGTTATAACCTCTGAATTTTTTTACTGTGCTCCGAATTTCATGAAATTTTGGAATTAGGTTCATCTTACCCTCAAATTCAAAAGTGAAAACAATTCGGGTTGCGCCATCACCCCCCGGGGGGATGACACCCCTTCTCAATCGTGTAATTACATTTTTTCAAAATAACGTCGTAAATCGATAGAAGAACTAAGTATAAGAAAAAAATGTCTTTTATAGTTTTTCAAAAAAACTAATACTTTTCAAGTTACTGGCCACTAAAGATTCATATATTTTTGGCGTTTTTCTTTTATAGTGATCAACATAAGCTTTAAAATGAGTGCTGTTGCAAGTTTTTTGCGTGTGAAATGAGTGAGCTATCATGCAAATAAGAAGCATATACGAAGTTTTTTTCTTTTAAATCATATAGTTTAATGAGCGCCATTTCCACCAGAACTAAAGTAATTCACATTCCATCTAGAATTCACTTTATTATAGACATCTTGATGGATTCTAGCAGATTCACTACTTTAGTACAAACTATTTTCAGAAAACTCGCAATTTTATAAAAACTTTTTTTTCCAATTTTTTTTTAAAATCGAAATTATTTTCATTATATCTCAAAAAGAAGAAAAGATACGAATAAAAGCATATAGATAAAAATCAAAGGGATCTTTCTGGCTTATTATTGTTTTCTATTATTTTTCTTTCACACAAAAATTGACAGAGTTATGAATGTTTAAAAACTGCGCGGCCGCGCAAATTGAAAAAAAAGTTTTTATAAAATCGTGAGTTTTCTGAAAATAGTTTGTACTAAAGTAGTGAATCTGCTGGAATCCATCAAGATGTCTATAGTGAAGTGAATTCTAGATGCAATGTGAATTACTTTTTTTCTGGTGGAAATGGCGCTCATTAAACTATATGATTTAGAAGAAATAAACTTCGTATATGCTTCTTATTTGCATGATAGCTCATCCATTTTACATGTAAAAAACTTGTAACAGCACTCATTTTAAAACTTATGTTGAGCACTATAAAACCCAATTTCACCGAAATACATAAAATGTAAAACCTGGACACTAGATGGCTTTATGTAATACCGATTTATTAAGAGTTTTATTTACATTATTTTGTTCATTACATAATTTTCGTTAAAATGTATATTTTAGGAGATATTTGCAAAAAAACGAAGAAAAACGCCAAAAATATATGAATCTTTAGTGGCCAGTAACTTGAAAAGTATTAGTTTTTCTGAAAAACTGTAAAAAAACATTTTTTTCTTATAATTAGTTCTTCTATCGATTTCCGACGTTATTTTGAAAAAATGTAATTACACAATTGAGAAGGGGTGTCACCCCCCGGGGGGTGATGGCGCAACCCGAATTGTTTTCACTTTTGAATTTGAGGGTAAGACGAACCTAATTCCAAAATTTCATGAAATTCGGAGCACAGTAAAAAAATTCAGACCTAAAATGCTCCGTTTACTGCACTAAGATAGTCATGGAGTAATTTGATTTATATTTAACAGTGTTTTTTTTACCTTAGTTTATATTTTATTTGTTATCTACACATCTAATTTTTGTTTTGCTATTATGGTTTTGCTATAAAAAAAAGTACTGAGAAATATTAAAAATAATTTTAATGAAAAGATTGACTTATAAAAAGTTAAATAATATTTTAAAAAATGTATTAAAAAAAAATTAAAATGTAATAAATCCGGCAGAAATGCTAAGGGTATACTTTATTTTTAGTTTTAATTTGTAGTTCAATTAGAAATATTTTCCCAAAAATTATCAAATCATATCAAATTTATTAAAATATATAATATCTTTATTATTTTAATATTGTTTGATATCAACTGCACGAGATCTTACAATCCATATCAGAACTATTTTTTTTATATACATTACAATTTGTTTTTGGGAAGACATTGAGTTTATTTTTTGTTAAATTAACAAAATATAAACTCAATGATCAACTAATTCTCAATCTTTCAACTAATTTTAGAAGAAAACCCACTTTTTGTCTTGCAGTTGTGTTAAAATTATCAATTTTTTTTTAACTAATCCAGACTAATTTATTCAAAGCTTTGACAGAGTGAGTATATAATTATTAAAATAATAGTCATAAGGGTTCTTAATTTATTAAAAATGTTGAAAGTATGAATATATATATATATATTGTACTTTTAGTATTAGTATTATATTCACACAATTGAGAAAATCCAAGGCACATATTTTTTGGAAAGTACAAATTACAGCAAAGATAATATACAGTTAAATATTTTATGATTTTATCATATCCTATTTGAATTATATATAATTTGAAAAAAAAATTCTAAAAATTGGTATATAGTACACAATATAATCACTACGGACAATAATTCTTCGAAAATATGGATTAGATCAAAATGAAATCTTAAATATTTTATGATTTTGTTCTTTAGGGAATAGAATTTTTATTGAAAAGTGCCGTTATAAATCAGGCATATATAATTTAGTACGCAAAATCCTTATGTCTGCAAAATAATAAATATTGAAGTGCAAATAGTGAAGGAGTAAATGTATATTTTTAGAATTCTATATTTATATTATGAGATATTATAGAATTTTCAATGTTATATATTAAGATTACTTGAGTGATATAAATATAATATAATTGAATGATGAATATGAATGTATTATATCACAAACTTTTACTAGGTAAAAATATTCGACAAAGATATTTTTTATTTAGTATATTATAAAACCGAAAATTGCGAATTAATTATAAAATCACCTATATTGTTCAGTTGCACCTATGTTAAATGTTTTGAATTAATCGACATGATATAATTTTTAAAATAAATCAGTATTTATTGAAAATTAATTCTGAGTACAATTTGTGTTTTTTATTTACAAAATATATATTATTATTGTTATATAAATTATACAAACTTATTAATTATATGATATAATTGGATTCAGGGCTGGTGATTTGTTTCTTGCTATCTATCTTATGTATATTGATATTACATTTTTTATATTGATATTTGATTAGTTAAAAAACATTAAGTATTCTGAATTTTGAAAAATATTGTAATACTAAAAGATTTTTTATAAAACTTTCGAAAATGCAGTAAAGGATGTTACATATCGGTATGTATAAAATTTATTTGTAATATTATAAAATTTGTTTGTAATTATATTATAAATACAAAATATCAGTGGAAATATTTTTTTTTGTAATACCTGCGATTTTACCTGTCCAAAGGCTTATTCTCAGGGTTTAACGATTACCAAGTTGAAATTTGGTCACAAAAGATCTGAACGCATTGGAACCTAATTAACCGTTATTAACAGTTAATATTAAATCGCACGAAACTTTATACCTAATGTTGTAGTTTCCATAGAAATAATGCCATATGTTTTATAATTATATATTTAAAACTATAAATTTTTGCACAAATAGTAAATTTTATAATTCATTCGATAGATAAGATATAACAATATTCCAATATATATTTTTTTGAACTCTGTTTTATTTACCAATCAAAATACATAAAGATTCCTATGAGCTAAACAGTCCATAATAATGATTGTAATATAAAACTAAAATATTTTCTCATAATCAAATTAAGGCGTAAATTTAGTACTCAACAAGAATAAATGTTGACCTACCATAAAGTGCCGATTTTCTTACCAAAAAAGCTAATATTGTTTCATTAATAAATAATAAAAATGAATTGGAAACTTAACTTTGCTAAAATTTAATTTAACATTCGAATAAGTACTAAAAAATTATAAACTAAATTTAATGTCCACTTTTTTGCGATTTATTAAAACGTCTTCAAAATTTAAAAGATTTTAAAAGATTTACACATATGTTCTATAATTTTTATATATTCAAAAATTATTTTAGGTCAAAAATCGAAAACTATTACCTACCTATAACAAAATATACTTAATTAAAACATAAGTTAGGTAGTGTATAATTTAATATTGTTTTATTAATTTTTGAAATCATAAAAAAAGATCAATTTGTTGGGTGTGATTTTCCTCATAATTTTTTAGGATCTTTTTTTGTTTTGAAGGTTTCTGAACATTTTGACATACATCAGAAAAATGGATGTCTGTGTATGTGTATGTATGTACAGATACAATTTTTGTTCACGTTTTTTTTGGATCAACCGATTTGAATGGTCCAAAAAATATTCGATTCCTATTCATAGGGAGATATGCTGATTAGTTTTTGGCAAAGGCAGGTCCGGTCATTTCAGAGATACGAAGCAAAGAGTGCTGAAAATAAAAATCGCGTTTTTGAGAGAACATAGCATCCGCTTTGAATGATCCAAAAAACATTTAATTTGTAATGATAAAGAAAAGTGGTGATTAGTTTTTGGCAAAGGCAGGTCCTGCCGTTTTGAAGATGCCAAGCTAAATGGGCAAAAATTGGCAGGTTTTGAAGGAACTAAGCATCCGATTTGAATGATTCAAAAAACTTTCTGCTTGTGTTAACGAAATGGTGGCTTTTGGAAGAAAAAAATCTTTTTAATATCGAAAATATGTAATTCAAATTTATTTTTTTTCTAGCTAAAGTTCTAAAGCTCACTTATATCCTTTACATAAATAATTTTAATTTTGCAATTCAGTTTATATAATTCTTATAAATATTAGACAAGATTCTTCATTTCAAATTTGATTGATTAAGTTTTGTTTATTTACTTTTCCGTAAACATATATAAGTTACAGTATTTTTAATAATCCAATTTAAAACTCTCGAGTATTTCAATACGGTACGAGTAGTTCCAGCAATTTGCCTTAAGACACGATGCCATTCAGGACTAGTTTTATTTTTATTCATGTAATACTTATAAAAATGGGACATTTATTCAAAAATGATTCTAAAATCTCTACTATATTACCAATTTGCCATCAATTTGCTGATTAGCTCTTGTTTCAACCTGAATTATTGTTCACTTTACTTAATTAAATTTGATTGCAAATCATAAACTCAATTAATTCCACTTGTAAAAAATAATGAGAAAAATGTAGGTAACAATATATATTTATAAATAAAAAGAAAATGAGTAATGGTTAATACGAACAATGGAATGCACTATTTATGCACGTTATAAAAATTGTTAACAAATTCCGCATCCTGTTGAGTAATAATGGGAGTATATAAGAAGAAACTAATTGTAGAAATTTTAAATATAATTCAAGCTTTTAAATGCAAATTTGGTATTTGTTGTTAATTTTTTATTCGATTTAGAGAGTAATTTGGGCTGAGATAAAATGTAAGAGCCGTAGAGTTTTTTTTATACTGATACTTGTATGTAAACATCCTTACATCTTCAACCAGTCTACGAAGAACACACTATCCATTTGTAATTTTTTCAAATCAGTATTTTGTGAAAATATTGTGTAATTTCAAGTTATTGTTTATAATACATAGTGTAGTGCATTACCATATCCTAATACCATGGATTATTAAAATTTTCCAATTTAACACTAAGATCTACTAATTTTTCCACTGAATGAAGGCTAGGATTATAGCCGAAACGTATGGATTTAAAATAAATTTTTGAAAGAAATTCATGTTTTTTATTGATGTTATGCCCGATTATTAGACTTTGTTAATACATATGTCAACATCAAATTCAGAATCATACAAATATATATATATATATATATATATATTGAATGGTAGAGTCTTGGATTTGTGTATATTTGTAGAGTTTCGAACAAAATCCAAATATACAATAAAAAACAAGAAAAGTTTTTAAAATAAAAAAAAACAATTTTCTTTATTTATTATTTGTTTTATTGTCGACGTTTCGGAACTAGGTACGTTCCTCTCTTCAGGACATCTGTCAAGAAACATGATCTTTTTGAGATTTTAGCAAACAATATGTTTAGGAAAAGAAAATAGATTTTTCTTAAATAATGAATTAATTAATTGTAAAAAATATAATAATGTAAGAAATATGATAATATGTTCAAAATAAATGACACACTGCTCCTTCAACCATTCTTTACGAACATTAAATCCCCCACCCCATCCAATCTCAATACTAATGTAGTATATTCTGTTTCTTGTAATGACTGTGCTTTTCAATATATTGGACAAACCTCCCAATATGTACACAAGAGAATGAGACAACATGAACTAAGTGTGGTCCACCATAAACAAAAAAATTTCAAAAGTACCCTAGTACAACACTCTATAGAAAACGCCCATTCATTTAATTTCACTCCAAAGATTTTATATCACGAAAGTTGCATCTTTAGAAGGTTATTCGCGGAGAGTTGTCTCATCCTCATAAATGTTTCTAACAGTGTCAACATTAGATCAGATCACAACCTATTACATGATTCATATTTAAATTTTTTACACTTTTTGACAAAAATTAATATCGACTTCCTTTTAAGATCAACAATTTAAGTATTCACACCCTGACATATAAAACACACACATACAATCTCACATCTCTCGTTCAAGTGTTTACACGTGTTACAAAGGGACACCAGTTTCATTTAGTTAATTTTTGAAAGCCAATCGAACAACATCCTAGAGAACAATATTATTTGTGTTTTCAAATAATAATTTTAAAAAAGACAAATTTTTTAGTAATTTTGATTTACAAAATCTAATTATTCGGCGGAAATTAACTCACAAAATCATTTTTGTTAAAAAAGCTTGTTTAGTGAAAAAGTACTAACAAATATTCAAACATACAGGTAATTAATTCAACTTTGTCATTAACCTTTTCTTAAAAAATTTCCATAACTTTCAAAAATTTTTCTATTATGTTTTAATATCCTGTTCTGATAATCCACTCATTTATTTTTATCATTTTTATTTTGAACATATTATCATATTTCTGTACATTATTATATTTTTTACAATTTAATTCATTATTTAAGAAAAATCTATTTTCTTTTCCTAAACATATTGTTTGCTAAAATCTCAACAAGATCATGTTTCTTGACAGATGTCCTGAAGATGGAACGTACCTAGTTCCGAAACGTCGACAATAAACAAATAATTAAATAAAGAAATTGTTTTTTTAAAAACTTTTCTTGTTTTTTATTTTGTATTATTTTTGGATTCTTGTTCGAAACTCTACAAAATATATATATATATATATATATAATATATCTTATATATAAAATTCTTCTGTAACAATGTAAGTTTCATTAATACTCCTAAACTATAATTCGGATTTTCATGAATCTTCCTGAAGTTTGTTCGGGAAATTTTCTAGAATGTTTTGATTCACAGAAATATAGTTAGATTGTAGAAATAAATGGAAAAAATACAAAAAACCGCTTATCATTGTTTGACCTTTAAAATATTTAAGGCATGGTTTGACATTAAAAAAAATGACAACTATCATTTGCCAAACATTTCTATTCACTTATAGGCTAAGGCAATATTAAAATATAATAAATTCATGATTATAAATAAGGAAAATGTAATGTCTACATTATTATTGCCGAAAAGCAGCTTAGATGTGCCAAAAATTAAATTAATATAAGATGCAAACAATATAACATGCGTTTGACAGTCTGCGCATGCGTCTGACGCGCACGGCGAATCGTGTTCTCAACTGCGCGTGGTTTGCTTTTGCTTGCAATAATTTTGTTTGCGCACTTTGCGAACAGATTCGCCGTACGAATTCGTGCAAAGGAGACGAGCCATAAGTGATTGCGCTCAAAAATATTCAATTTGCGGTCGTTTTGCCTTACTATACTAAGTCACAATACAAAAAAAAATACTTATTCAAAAAATTATTTCGAAGTTTCATTGGGTCAAAAATTCATATGGTTGGCATTGGGTACGGAATATTTACTCAATGGAGCGCTTTCGGTCTGAACTTTTTTTTACTGTTTTCCATTTCGTTTGGAATTTTGGAACTAGGTTTATCTTACTCTTCAGAAGTGAAAACAATTTAGACTCCTTTACCACTTCTCGGGTGGATGTCATTTCTTTTCAGTGGTGTAATTTTACTTTTTTCAAAATAACGTTGGGTATCGATAAAAGAACTAACTATAAGAGAAAAATGTTTAATAATGTTTTTCAAAAAAGCAAATACTTTTCAAGTTACTGGCTACTGAAAATTTGTTTCTTTTTCGCGTTTTTCATCGTTTTTTGCTAATATCTTCAAAAATATACATTTTAACGAAAATCATGTAATGAACAAAATTATATCAATAAACATTTTAATAAATCGCTATTTCACAGTGTTCTAGGAACAATATTAAGTTAATTATGAAAATGGGTTTTTATAGTTCTCATAATAAGCTTCAAAAGAAGTACTTCTGCGTGTAAATTGAGTGAGCTATCATGCAATTAAAAGACGCATACAATGTTTTTTTTTTCGTTTAAATCAAATAGTTTATGAGTGCCATTACCACCAAAATTAAAAATAATCGTTTTCCATCTAGAATTAACTGAAAGAATACGTATAAAAGTATATATATATATATGAAAATTCAAGATATTTTTCAGACTAATTATTGGTTTTTATCATTTTTTGTTACACAAATATTGATAGAGTTCTAATTGTTTAAAGAGTGCGCGGCTGTCCAACCGGAGTGTCTTTCGAGCCCTTTAACCCTTCGCCGTTTCAAAATAAGAGAAGTTACGGTAAAATTTATGATAAAGAAAGTTGTAGCTCATTTAATCACCTTTAAAATAGTATATTACAAGTTATGATAAAATCAGAAACAAAAGAGTTATAATCCAATTAATACGGGGGGTGGTGACGAATTTGCAAATTGTTTTCACTTCTGAACTTTAGATTAAGATTAGCTGGGCATACGCTTTTTTCCTCTTCATTTACTGCAATAATTTTGTTGATAGTAGGTTGAATAGAGTACATGTGAACAAAATTTGACAAATTAATTCACTTCAAATATGAACGTAAGTAATAATGTATATTGAATTATTAGTGTGAAAAATGCAATTTAGATATTAAAATACTAAAAGCCAGTTAAAATATGGTACGAAATTATAAAAATTGTAGGCAACATTATTGAAGCAGAAAGGGTTGAAAAATCCAAGGTGATATTGTACCTTGACCGCACGCTATATATTAAATCTTTCTGAATTTGTTATGCTTTTTGAAAGATTTCAATTTTCAACACGTGTATCTATGCTATTACAATAAATACATGGTGATAAATGTGGAAAATAATGTTTTAGCCGTGAATAAACAAAAAATCATTCATTTAAACATCCACATCTACAGGTATATCTGAAAATATTGTATAACCGTTAAATTCAATAAAATAAATTGAGCTATTGGAAATAAATTTGTTCTATAAATCGCAGTGTATATTTTTAATATATAATTTTATTGAATATATTTTAATATTTGTTAAATGGATAATTAAAGTGTTAACTGGGGGAATTGAGAATAATCATTTTATTTGAAACAGTACTACATTTAACATCACTCATATATTGGTGTAAATAGTAACTCGAAAAATAATAATGATTATGTTTAACTGAACGGTATAAATATTAGTATAGGATATTAAAAAACGTAGAGGTGAGTACAGGACAACGTCTGTCGGGTCATCTAGTATATATATATATATATATATATATATATATATATATATATATACATACAGAATACTCTAGGATATAATAACATGTAACTTAATTACGGTACATGCTTTTTTAATTTTTAACTTTTATAATTGAGTTTGTAATGACTACTCCTTCGTTTTACACTTACAAACTGTTTTCGCGAGAAAATCCGAGTTGATGGTATTACATTTTCTCTAGTCTCAACTAAAGATGCTGCAGAATAGTTGATATTCTCAACGTTACAAAAGATACCTGTGGAGGAGGTACTCATTTTGTTCACGGGCACTCACACCAAGTCAAAAATGGAAAAAATGACAATGTAAGTAATTTAAATCCAATTCTTTATTGTTCAGGATGTGTACAAATTTCTATTTTTTACTATGATAGATTTAATACTGAAAATCCGAGGCCAGAGAGTCTCGGGGACATCGCCTTGACCACTACATATTTGGGGCATGTAGTGGCATTATGTGCCATTGTAAATGACGAAGGTATAAATATAAATATAATTGTCTCAACATCGAACAAAAAAATCTAAATCTTATATATAAGTATATATAAGGAACTTATATACAAATTTAAGCAAATTTTGATTATGATTTTTCTTATGGCAGATTGCGAGCTCCAGGTAGTTGGAGAAGTTTTAAATAAAATTCAAGTAGATATTAAAGCAGAGTGGATGACGGTGGCTTTGCTGCCGTTTGATATGCCGTATGATAGTAATATATTTATTGAGTTATTAACAATTTACTCAAAAATACTGAGGGCGTTAGCCTTAAAATTTATCTTGATATTGTAATGTAGCATTTATATAATATTATATAAATACATTCGTAAATATACTTAGCTATAAGTTGTTATAATATTATCACTTTAGTCCCAGGACGATGCCGCAAGTTGGAGCGGCTCAGTCCGCGGAAAACGGAGCGGTAAAACACAGCGCGGCAGGAAGCCACCGCCAAGTAATTTCCTCCCTTCTGCAGGCAGCAGCAGCTTTCATGGCAACGGAGGCCGCCGCGGTAGTCGTGCTCGAGAAGTAAGCTAATCTCAACAGAATCAGAATGCCACAGCTATGCAAGCATTCGTGCGGTAATTCAAGGTTGCAATAATACAAATTTGATTGATTTTATTAATAAGTGCTATATGTTTTTAAATGATAATAGTTCTAAACTTTTTACAGAAAACATAACATTACATTTATGTTGCAGTCATTTCACAAAGAGACTGTCATATCATGCAAAAAAATTTGCAAATGGTAATCAGGAAATAATATCTGTAGCTGTAAGCTCAATTATTTTTCTTTTAGGTGAAAGATGTAGAGATTTAAACCATGCTCGAAAAATGTTCACTCATTTTATGTGGATTTTGGGTAGCAAGTATTATAATGTACAAATAGATTTAGCGATCAAGGAAATAAATCTATTTGAAAATAATGACTCAGATTCAAATAAGACAATCTTGACTGATACTGATGTTTCAGAAATAAATGATCGTGAACCATGTCGAGATCTTTTACGAAATAGTCTATTTTATAAAGATTTCCTTCATATTAAATGCGAAGCCGAAAAGATTATGCCGAAAGAAGGATTTACTAATCGTTTTTGCTTTAAATTATGTAATGGGCAAGTATATTCCAATTATACCTTTGTGGTCAGTTCTAATGCTAGATAATGACAGAAAACATTTGTATTCAACGCTGCCGTCGAATTATTTTTCAATATATTAAAGAATAATATCTGGCATGGTAATAAATATATGAAACCGTCACATTTCATAGATACAATTAAACATTTATTGACACTTTACAATAATAATTTAATAAATAAATGCCCTGTAACACAGAAAATTAATCCTCAGAAAAGGAACAAAAGTGATATTAGAAAAAGAAGAAGAAATGCAAGTGAGGAGAAGTTAAGCATGGAAACAATATTAAAAAAATGAAAAAGCAACACAGTAGATAAAGTAACTTGTAACATTACCAATTATCGATAGTAGTATTAATCATCTAATAATATCTGATAAACTTGTAAATAACCTCATGAATCCATAATCATAGAAATTACAATTTTCGCATACTACGATTGCAATATAGTTTCGAGTAATGCTTACGTACATACAAACATACAAAATACATATAGATGAAGACGTGACGTGTCCAGATAGAGATAGAACCAGTACGCAGAGAAGGACGCGTCATGCGAGAAAAGGTACGCAACACAGACTTCAAGACAAACTTTTTTTACCCTACGCGCTAGAATCGAAGATGCAACACAACACAAGATTTAGTTCCGTGGGAGTGAGCGAGATAAAATGACTGCCGCCCTGGAGAAGAGGGATGAAGTTAGAACAAGACGGCACTACGGTGTGAGATGATACACCGACTTTCGGAGACAGGTTTGGCCCGTTTACACTCCCGTAAGAATTTTGCAAAAGTAACCCTTAGTATAAATTGGCCTGCAAAAGCAAAAAAGTTGTTCGACGGTGTTGGACGAGATTCAGATCTTACCGCTACTACTAGAGGCCGAAGCAAACAGATTATTCTTGAACCCTGTGATTAATAAATATAAGAAACAGTTGCATTACTGCTTTTGTTTTAATTATATTTTCACCGACCAAACATCATGAGGTCATATTTGGCGTCCAATTTTGTGGCAAGAAAAGGATTGGATCAAAGTATACAGCACAAATCTGGCACCCAGCAGGAAACTGACCGTCACAACAGATATGGCCATCAACCTCAGAAAGAAGCTCAGGTAGTTTCGCAAACTGCAAGGCAAGCTTCGATGGAACGCCGAATGCAGAGAAAGTTGCTGAATTTACTACAGTGCACAAGGAAATTAGTAAAAAGAACATTAGTAAAAAAAGCGTTCATGGGACTCCCGCTACTACTAAAAGACGTCGCAGCCACCTGGTGGCAATGTATAAAAAGCGAGGTAGCACGTTTACAAAAGCAATAGCGCTAATAAAATCCTTATTTGCACCTCAGAGACCAGCCTACGCAATCTATTTAAAGATTTTAAACTTACCACAGGACCGTAGCACGCCGACAGATTTATTCGTATGTAAGAAGAGAACTGTATTTGCCGAGATTCCTTCGCCTGGAATCCCAATAAGCAGCCAATTGGACATGATATACGGGCTGCTACGATTAAATATTCGTGAGCGTATTCCGCGAACAACGGTTTCATCGTTTGAAGAACTTCTAGCGGGAGCACGAGAGATCGAAGCCTTCTTCAACGAGAACGAGAACAAAATGTGTCCCCAAAGAGTAAACGCAGACAGTTTGCACGTTCTGCAAACGAACCGGACACATTGAAGAAAAGTCCGGACCGGACTAAAACCAGGACACAGGCTGCTTCTATACAAGAAGAAAAAGCAAAATACTCATGCTATGGTTGCGGTAAGCCAGGCGTGATCCGCTGTAAATGCCCAAATTGCACAACGAGCCCTTGCAAGATTGCGGAGATAAAGCGGCAAGTTTCTTCTTTGTGACTTTAGAAGACGGGGGCAAGACAACAAAGCAGAGTGGGCTGTACATTCTGTAAACAAAGGAGCCATACGACAGAGGAATGTCGACATCTCAAAGCCTGACAAAACAGAAGAAACGCAAATTCTCCAGTAAATTTACAAGCTCCGGTAAATATTCCGAGAACACATGCTAGATCCGCTTTACCCATCACGGTGCAAGGCGAAAAGGGATACGGTTCGTGGACACTGGCGCCGACCATAGCCTCGCAGGTTATTATTTATATGAGGTTTTAAGGAAAACTGGATATGAGTTTCAACCGCGAAACATAAAGATGACCAAAGACGAGAAGCAAGACCAAGGGATGTGGTAGTAACGACCACCATAGTGCACATAATGGGAAGATCGATAGCCACGGAGTTTGTTGCAATACCGACAGCAAGATCAAATTGCACGTTACTAGGCATGTATTTTCTTAGAAAAGCAGGTTTAGTGCTCAATCTAAATGACGTGGCAATTCAATGACAACACGGCAACGTACGAATTTGTGAGTGACCAAAAAAAAAGGAAGCCATAGAGAGAATTTTTAGCGGCATTATGAATGTTTGCGCGTTACGTTTGCGTAACGAAGAATAACTCTATGGTCGTCTAGTTCTCGCACTTAGCTTGTAAATGCTTAGGATTAATTCCTTTTAAAGCTGCCGTCGAAGGATAAACATCTCTTTGTAAATAAACTATAATATCCTGACGAGTAAATAGATATTGATAAGTATACGTGCATTATTATTATATGTAATAATTATATATGTGTATTACTTTCAGTTGGAAACATTAGAGTAAATAATCGCATAATTAATGTTTCTAACATTTCAGAAGTGTGAATGAGCTACCCCACACGGTGATAAGTTTCGTCTTGTGTTAATATATTTTGTTTCAATATATTAACGAGATTCGGTTTTAGAAAAGTGACGCGGATTCGAATAACGTGTGTTACCAGGTTAGGTTAAGGGGGCTGTTTTAAATCGTATGTCGATTTAGAAACAGTACGTACACCTTGTTCGTGAGAAGCGATTGCTGGAACTTTTTGTAGTTTTGTTTCCTAGTAGGAAAAAGGAGGGAAACGCAGACGCATTTGAGAGTTCCAAAGCAAGTTGAACGCGGACAATACGAGCATAATGGAGACACGCGACGGGTTGTTATGTGACATGATGAGGGCGTTACTAAGACAGAAGGATAAGCAAACGAGACCGGTATATCACTTGATGACGGATTTGTCGAAATATTGGGGCATTTCGACGGCAGATTAGAAAAGGCAGTTGAAGGCAAAGGCTGCGAAAGATTGATAGTTTAAAGGCACGGCATGAATGGTCGAATAATATTGCGTTGGACAATGCAATATGCCATTTGGTAGGTGCCGGTCGCGATTGGTACGACACGGAGAGGGATGAAATAAAGTCGTGGGACAACTTTAAAGAAGGTTTCAAGTATGCTTTCACACATGTAGAGGATGGAGATACATCAAAGTGGGAACGCATGAAGAAACGAGTCCAACTAAAGTCGGAAGAGGCCACTGTATACTATCATTCTAAGAGAAAACTGTGCCAGGATTTGAACCTTAGTTTCGGGAGACTAAAATGAAATAGTTCTCGGACTACGGAATAAGCATTATAGTGTTACTTAGAGGCAGGTGAAAGTCACAGCAATGCCAGACATCTAAGTGCAAGCATACTAAAGTATGAGAGTTAGTAGCAGACAGGAAAGCAAGTGAAAGTAGTAGGACGCAAACTAGAGAGCGCCCAGAGCCACTACGAAAACCAACCACGGTAGGAGAATAGCACAGTTTTAAGAGAGAAGAAGTACTCTGGGGAGAAGGAATTGAAAGTGTTACAGATGTTAAGAGAAGGGACATCGTGCTCGTGCCTATTTGTCCGCTAGCCAATGGCCGCTGACGTAGTACTACGTCATTGTTTGTCCGGTATCCAATAGCCGCCGACGCAGTAATACGTCACTCGTATTCTAATTGCTGTAGCCGGTGACGTAGTAGTACGTTCTTTTACTGACAAGGAGAACCCGCGCATTGCTCGTCTGGGATTTT